>NC_090648.1:47510218-47725218 GCF_040937935.1 Hyperolius riggenbachi
GTGCATCAGCCAGCGGTAAGAGGACCCGACTGCCCGCTCCGCTGCGCTCACTCTGCCTATAGGGAGGGGAGGAGAGGGGGGCACACGGACATACATTAGGGGGCATTCACAGAGGGAGGGAGGGAGGAAGTATTGAAGCCGGGCTCCCGCATCCCTCAGTACCGCGGCTGGAGCCTCGATCAGTTTTTCCGCCTCCATTCTCTGCCAGCCGTCGGGATTCGAGAGGGGGGGCCCGGGATAGCGGGAGGGCCCCCCCAAATCGGGAGAATCCCGACGAAAACGGGACGGTTGGGGGGTATGAGTATAGGTAGCAGGATATATGGGCCTTCAGTATAGGTAGCAGCGTATATGTGCCTTCAGTATAGGTAGGTAGCAGTGTATAGAGGCCTTCAGTATCGGTAGCAAGGTACATGTGCCTTCAGTATCGGTAGCAAGGTGTAGGGGCCTTCAGTATAGGTAGCACAGTACATGTGCTTTCAGTATTGGTAGGTAACTAGGTATAGGGGCCTTCAGTATAGGTAGCAGGGTATATGTGCCTTCAGTATAGGTAGGTAGCTAGGTATAGGGGCCTTCAGTATAGGTAGTAAGGTACATGTGCCTTCAGTGTAGGTAGGTAAAGGGACCTTCAGTATAGGTAGCAGGGTATAGGGCCTTAAGTATAGGTAGGTATGTAGGTAGGTAGGTATAGGTGCCTTTAGGTAGGGAGGTACGTGTAGGGGGCCTGTAGGTAGGTAGGTAGGTAGGTATTGAGGCCTGTAGGTAGGTATAGTGGCCTGTAGGTAGGTAGGTATAAGGGCCTTTAGGTAGGTAGGTAGGTAGGTACGTATAGGGGGCCTTTAGGTAGGTATAGGGGGCCTTTAGGTAGGTGGGTATAGCGGCCTGTAGGTAGGTAGGTAGGTAGGTAGGTATAGCGGCCTGTAGGTAGGTAGGTAAGGATAGTGGCCGGTAGGTAGGTAGGTATAGTGGCCTGTAGGTAGGTATAGTTGCCTGTAGGTAGGTAGGTATAGTGTCCGGTAGGTAGATAGGTAAAGGTGCCTTTAGGTAGGTAGGTATGTATAGGGGGCCTGTAGGTAGGTGGGTAGGTATTGAGGCCTGTAGGTAGGTATAGTGGCCTGTAGGTAGGTAGGTAGGTATAGGGGCCTTTAGGTAGGTAGGTATAGGGGCCTTTAGGTAGGTAGGTAGGTAGGTAGGTATAGGGGCCTTTAGGTAGGTATAGGGGCCTTTAGGTAGGCAGGTAGGTACGTATAGGGGGCCTTTAGGTAGGTATAGGGGGCCTTTAGGTAGGTATAGGGGCCTGTAGGTAGGTATAGCGGCCTGTAGGTAGGTAGGTATAGCGGCCTGTAGGTAGGTAGGGATAGTGTTAGGTAGGTAGGTAGGTAGGTAAGTAGCTAGGTAAGTAGATAGAACCCCCCTCCTCCGCCAACCCCCCCATGGCCCCCTCCGTCCCCCGTGCCTCCTCCGCTCACCCCTGCATAATAATCTACTCACCTTTCCCGTGGAGCGCAGAGCGGCAGACCTCTTCGTTACTTCCTTGTTCCCTCTAGTGGCCGGACCGGCTCTTACTGATGACGTCATTGTAAGAGCCGGTTACTAGGGGGAACCAGGAAGTCGGCGAGAGGTCTGCCGCTCTGCGCTCCGCTATGGATAGGTGAGTAGATGGTAACTATGCGGGCAGGGGGGGGCGAGCGGAGGAGGCGCGGGGGGGTCGGAGGAGGACGAGTGCGAGCGGCGGATGCGAGGCGATGCGGCGTCGGGATTCGGCGGATTCGTATAGTGGAAAATGGCGTCGGGATTCGAATCCACGAATCTCGAAAATTTCCTAATATTCGAGGGATTCGTGGATTCACAGGATTCGTCGTCCCACCCCTAATATATATGTTTGTGCGTGTATATATATGTGTGTGTGTACATACATGAATATATAGATACATGCATACACACACACACACACACATACCTACATAAATACACACATACATACCTACATAAATACACACACACATATACACACACACACACACACACACACACACACACACACACACACATACACACACACACACACACACACACACACACACACACACACACACACACACACACACACACACACACACACACACACACACACACACACACACACACACACACACACACACACACACACACACACACACATATATACACACACACACATCCAGGAAAGGAACTTTAAACTCTCAAAAACGAAAAATATTGTTTTTCGTAAAAACGATAAATATCGTTTTTCGTAAAAAACGATAAATACAGTTTTCGTAAAAACGATAAATATCGTTTTAAAAAAAAATATCGTGCGTAACCAGGCGCCATTATTTGGCTGGCGCCATTTTTAACTGGACCCGTCTGAATCACACCAGAAACAAGCATGCAGCTAATCTTGTCATATCTGTCTAAATTTGTAAGAAACACCTGATCTGCTGCATGCTTGTTCAGGGCCTATGGCTGAAAGTATTAGAGGCAGAGGATTAGCTGAATAGCCAGGCAACTGGTATTGCTGAAAAGGAAATAAATATGGCAGCCTCCATATACCTTTCACTACAGTTCTCCTTTAAAAAGATTGAGGCTTTTGAACTGTGGTGTTGAGAAAGCTACTGGGAGTTCCCTGGACTGGCTTCCCATCCTTGTCCTTAAAGAGACCCTGTAACAAAAAAAAGTCCCCTGGGGGGTACTCACCTCAGTAGGGGGAAGCCTCAGAATCCCAATTAGAGATGTAGCGAACGGTTCGCCGGCGAACGGTTCCAGGCGAACTTTGGGGGTTCGCGTTCGCCTGGACCAGGCGAACTTTTGCAGAAGTTCGATTCGCCCCATAATGCACTATGAGGGTCAACTTTGACCCTCTGCATCACAGTCAGCAGGCACATTGTAGCCATTCAGGCTACACTAAGCCCTGGAGCCCCCCCCCCCCCCCTTATATAAGGCAGGCTCGCTGACCATGGCACTCACTCGTGTACCTGCTGCAAATAGACAGACTAGGGAGAGCTGCTGCAGATTTTTTCTCCTAGGAAAAGATTAGTTAGGCTCTTGGCTTGCTCCTGGATGATTGTTATTGCTAAAATAGCACCCCTCAACAGCTCTTTTGAGAGCTAATGTTTTCCTGATGTGTTTTTTTTTGTGTGTTGCTCACTGACACTGACATTATACAGCCCTATCTGTTGCAGCTGGACCTTGGTAATTGTTATTACTGTGCCAGCCAGGCCCTGCCTAACTATCTATACTGAGACACCTACCTATGCCTACCTAACTACTAGGGCACCTACTTACCTATATGGGGACACCTACCTACCTACCTATACTAGGGTACCTACATATGCCTACCTACCTATACTGGGACTCCTACCTATGCCTAGCTAGATACTGAGGCACCTACCTATGCCTACCTACCTATACTGGGACTCCTACCTATGCCTACCTACCTATACTGGGACTCCTACCTATGCCTACCTACCTATACTGGGTCTCCTACCTATGCCTAGCTAACTACTGGGACACCTACCTATGCCTACCTACCTATACTGGGTCTCCTACCTATGTCTAGCTAACTACGGGGGCACCTACCTATGCCTACCTACCTATAATGGGACTCCTACCTATGCCTAGCTAACTACTGAGGCACCTACCTATGCCTACCTACCTATACTGGGTCTCCTACCTATGCCTAGTTAACTACTGAGGCACCTACCTATGCCTACCTACCTATACTTGGACTCCTACCTATGCCTACCTACCTATACTGGGTCTCCTACCTATGCCTAGCTAACTACTGGAACTCCTACCTATGCCTACCTACCTATACTGGGACTCCTACCTATGCCTAGCTAACTACTGGGACACCTACCTATGCCTACCTACCTATACTGGGACTCCTACCTATGCCTACCTACCTATACTGGGACTTCTTCCTATGCCTACCTACATACAAGAAGATAATAAGATCGTTGCTTCATTGTGGACAGACCAAATTCGATCAGCTGGACAGTCACTGTTGTTCTATCATTGAGCTACCACAGCCCGGCAACCATATGGGCTGGAAAACTGCCACGGCCTGCACTCTGGCCATGGTGTGCACTAGTCCAGCACGGCCATCACTACTCAAACATCTGTTTGTGGTGTGTTTCACAGTGAGTTTGGTGTGTCAGTGTGAAGCAGAACTCTAATTACACTCCCTGATTGATGTATACACATGCAAGATGTTTGAAAGCACTTTTGGCCTGCAATTTAGCATTCAATGTGATTTCTGCCCTTAAAACGCTGCTTTGCGTCAAATCCAGATTTTTCCCCGGGGCTTTTGGTGTCTATCCCACTCATCCATGCCCCCCTCCAGGTGTTAGACCCCTTGAAACATGTTTTCCATCACTTTTCTGGCCAGCATAATTTTTTCTATTTTTCAAAGTTCGCCTCCCCATTGAAGTCTATTGCGGTTCGCAAACTTTTACGCGAACCGAACCTTCGGAAAATCGGAGGTTCGCGACATCTCTAGTCCCAATAAGGCTTCCCCCTCCGCTGTAGATGCAGGCAGTCCAGCGCTGGCTCCCCCAGAGTGTCCCAGAATCCTCCCTCGACAAGGCTGACAAGCGCTGATTTATTTACCTTTCCTGGCTCCAGCGGGCGTGCTGTTGCGGCTCTCCGCACAGAGATAGGAAAAAATAGCCGATCTCCGTCGGGTCCGCTCTACTGCACAGGCAGAAGAGACTTGCGCCTACGCAGTAGAGTGGCCCGACAGCGATCAGCTATTTCCACCTATCTCCGAGGCGGAGAGCCGATACTGTGCCTGCGCTGGAGCCCGGGAGGTAAATATTTACATCCCAGCCGTTCCGAGAGGATTTTCGCTGCCGCCGTGGGATGAGGAGGACGGGGGAAGCCTCAATAGGATCCAGAGGCTTCCCCCACCCAAGGTGAGTACCCCCCAGGGGAGGTTTTTCTCATTACAGGTTTTCTTTAAGTGCCACCAACAGTGCATGGTTTGTGGAAATCCACAGAGGTAGCTAATCAGCTCTGCTGAGACACTAATTACCTCACCTGTGAATGTGAATGTGAAGCTATGAATAAGCTTATGCAACAGTTGACAGAAGCAGTAATTGACAGAGACATCTGGTGTACAGAAGTACATATAGTCACGAACATAAGCTATGTAATACAAACGTCTGAATAAAGCTAAACAGTACAGACATTGGCCACAATTCATTAAAGGGAAGGTTCACGGTCCCTAAAAAAAAAAAATGAAAATTCTAATCCACTTACCTGGGACTTCCTCCAGCCCGTGGCAGGCAGGACGTACCCTCAACGCCGATCCGCAGGCTTCCAGTCTCCTCCGGTGGCGCACCTGACCTGGCCAGGACGGCTGCCAGGTCGGGCTCTTCTGCGCTCCAAAATGCGCCTTACGCGGGCGCGCTGACATCATCGGACGTCCTCCGGGCTGTACTGCGCAGGCGCAGAACTACTGCGCCTGCGCAGTACAGCCCGGAGGATGTCCGATGACGTCAGTGCACCTGCGTGAAGCGCATTTTAGGGCGCAGAAGAGCCCGACCTAACAGCCGTCCTGGCCAGGTCGGATGCGCCACCGGAGGAGACCGGGAGCCTGTGGAGCGGTGCCGAGGGCACGTCCTGCCTGCCACAGACTGGAGAAAGTCCCAGGTAAGTGGATTAGCATTTTCTTTTAGGGACCGTGAACACTCCCTTTTAGATCATCTCCTGTCTGTTTGTGAGATGTTTTTACTGTTATCACCGTGGTGATAAAGCATGTAGTATTTGTAACGATTGTGGAATTATCTCCGTGGTCAGCGCACAAGATGTGCGCTGACACTGCGGAAGTCCTCCACAAGCGTATAAGATGACAGAACCCAGCTTTGGCACAATGCACCTGTAGAGAGAAAGTGAGCACAGAGACAGAATGTATGTGTGTTCACCAATCTAGTCGCCACACGGCGACGGTGAACACACAACAGCGGAAACCAAGTAGGAACACAGTGACACTAGACCGAGTAAGACAGAGCACAAGTGTAGCGAGAAAGACACAGTAAATAACAATGATCAGAACGCCAAGGAAAAAAAAACGCACTCGCTAAGCGCGGTCGCCGCACGAAAAGCGCAACAGTGTCAAAGCACGCTAATGGTGCGGTCTCTGCACGACAAGCACAACAGAGACAAAACACGCCAACCCTAACTAACCAATGAACACAAAAATGAATAGAGACTGCGAACGCTTGCTAAACGGTTACCTCACCGAGCCTACAGCAATCGTTCATTCCAGACAAGACAGACAGAAGGAGTAACCAGTAGCAACCGCAGCTCTGGCCTACACTCCCAGACAGAGTACAGAAGGAACCACCACCACTACCACTAGAACGGATGCGATCCAGACAGACAGACAGATGGATCAACCAGTAGCAACCGCTGCTCTGGCTTGCACCCCTAAGACAGAGTACAGAAGGAACCACCACCACTACCGCTAGGGCGAATGCGATCCTAACAGACAGAACGATTTCCTGTCGACCACCACTAGCGACAAGACAATCGCAACAGATAGACAGTACAAGGCAATACATATAATTACAACCTGACTACGCTAGAAGGAATGCAAGTGCACTACCCAAGGAATTACTCTAAGATAATCTTAGCAAACAATCAGCAAATGCTGAACTCCAGGAAAGTTAACAGGAACAAACCTCTATGACCAGCAGGGAATTCTGGGAGCAAAAGGTATTTATACTGCCAGCCATCAAAGGAAGCAGCTAAGCAATTTGCATGACAAGTGTATGCAAATTCCTCACCAGCAGAGCAACTCTGAAACTTACAGAGTGAAGACAGGTCTCTTTTCCAGAGACCTACAGCACTCAGACCTAAACAATGGTCAAACAGCTGTCTGCCTATGCAGACAGAAGCGCGGATCATTACAGTACCCCCCTCCACCTCCAAGGACGGCTTCCAGACGTCCCTCAAAACTGACATTTCCCAAAAAATCTGACTGAAAACTCATGAAGGTCGGGACAGCCCGACAAGGCCCAATTCCAGAGTCTATCCTCCTGAAACCGACCTCGTCGGAAGCAGAAGCCACCGAAACATGCCCATCAGTACTACAAGTCTCAGCATAACACCCATCAGAACTAGAGAAGTTATTGAAAGAGCATAAATGTGATGAATAACATCATGGCACACACAAAAATCTTTGCAAAAAATTGATATAACTTTATTGAAAAAAATAGTTTTTTTAATAAAGTTGTATCGATTTTGTGCAAAGATTTTTTTTTGTGTGCCATGATGTTATTTGTGACATTTATGTCCTTTCAATAACTAAGCATTAACACTGTAAATCAACAGGAATAGAGGCTGAAGAAGGCTTGCAAGCTGTAAGATTACTGTTTTTCTTTTAAAGGGGCACTATGGCTTAAATTGTACAATTTAAAATATATGCAAACATAAACAAATAAGAAATATGTTTTTTCCTGAGTAAAATGAGCCATAAATTACTTTTCTACTATTTTAATGGACAGCGAGGAGAGGGCCAGCGCATACCACAAAGGCTGCATCTGAAATGGCCAACAGCTAACATGTGCAGCACCTCTAATAAGCTATCTGCACACTTTGCATTCAATTCAGATGCAAATCATATGCATACCTACTATTACTTACAATGCAAATGGGGAATACAGGCTGGGAGCAGCTAACCTGGTAGTTACATACTAGCAAAATTATAAAACGGGGGGGTTGCGCATCCCTAAAAACATGCTGCAATTGACTGGTTAATTGCTCAGGAATGCACCAACTCTATTAGGCTAAAAATGCATGCCCTGCATCCCAAAAAAATGCTACATTTATTATACTATGGAGGTAATTTGGCTTCCACTGTAGTTTGCATGCAAATTATAATATACTGGACACTTGCGCCATGGTGAGGCAGACCTCTGGGCAAGTGGCCTAACCTAAATTAAAAACAACATATGTATAACCTTGGGAGCAGCTAAGCAAAAATGTGTAACTTACATTTTAATGGACAGCAAGGAGAGGGCCAGCGCATTCCACAACCCCCCCCTTTTTCATAATTTTGCTTGTATGTAACTACCAGGTTAGCTGCTCCCAGTCCGTATTCCTGAGTTTCCCGTTTGCATGGTAAGTAATAGTAGTTATGCATATGATTTGCATCTGAATTGAATGTGAAGTGTGCAGATAGCTAATTAGAGGAGCTGCACATGTGAGCTGTTGGTCATTTTAGATGCAGCCTTTGTGGTATGCGCTGGCCCTCTCCTCGCTATCCAACAGCCCTACTCCATAGAGCCAAATTAATCCATGCCATGCACTGGTGAGGATCAAACAATCCGAAACAGTCTGTATGCATGTTGGATTATTATGGCTCTGTACAAATTAACAAGCTGACACATCATTGCATTCCAGCGGTTCTGGAGATGTGTTTAGCTTCTAAGGGTAGAATGGTTAATTTGCATATATTCAGCAGTGATGCACTGGGAGACATCTCAAGCTCACTCCAACCTGAATTATCGCAAATTCTTTCTGTTTTAGGAAAGCAAACTTTTGTTTTTCATTAAAATGTAAGTTACACATTTTTGCTTAGCTGCTCCCAAGGTTATATATATGTTGTTTTTAATTTAGGTTAGGCCACTTGCCCGGAGGTCTGCCTCACCATGGTGCAAGTGTCCAGTATATTATATTTTGCATGCAAACTATAGTGGAAGCCAAAGTTCCTCCATAGTATAGTAATAAATGTAGCATTTTTTTGGGATGCAGGGCATGCATTTTCAACCTAATAGAGGTGGTGCATGCCTGAGCAATTAACCAGTCAATTGCAGCATGTTTTTAGGGATGCACACCCCCCCCCCCCCCCTTTTCATAATTTTTCCACTATGTTGCTGTCACTTACAGTAGGTAGTAGAAATCTGACAGAAGCGACAGGTTTTGGACTAGTCCATCTCTTCATTTGGTCCCTATAATTGCTGAACTAGTTCGCCCTAAATTTATCACCTGAGTAAGGCAGAAAGTAAGGCAGAAAGTATCTAAAGCTTGCCATAAAAACATCAACTTTGATCTCCCAAAGGGGCCCCACCAGCCAGACATTGTGCCCCCAAGAAAATAAAATGAATATGGAGCGGCCACTGCTTCTCAAAGTTACAACATTCTGCATTCCTATATATTTATATAATAATATGGAGGTTCTGTAATCAGTAGTAACAGCAAAAAACAAAAGCAAAACAACAGCACTATGAAGAAGGCACAAGAATGTGAAGGGTAGAAGGGAAAGCCTGCAGTGGTTGATACAAAACACAATACATGCTAATTTGGTGTAATAACAGCCTGAGCCTCCCCATGAGGTTTACTGATCTAATGACTGAATATAGCTTTAAAGTTAACTATACTTACAGTTAATTTAAGGAATGCTAAACAACATGAAAATCAGCTGCACGGCATAAACAAGAAAAAGTCAAGCAATTAGTTGTTGATCCTAATCAAACATAAGACCAAGAATATTTTTATTGTGCTTTCTTTCCTGGTGGACTTCAGGGCTGCAGCCACTTAAGGTGCTCTCTCCACGGGTGACCAGGATCATTAGGGAGCCTTTCCCCAAAGATTCTTCACTGTTTTACGTACTGGCTTAAGTCGAGATGCAAACCTTGGTCAAAAGCTCAAATCCTACATCAAAGGCAATAGCCTTACCGGTATGGTATCCAGCTGACCTGAAGGATTGGTGGATTGTTTTTTTTTTTTTTTTTAATCTCCACTAGTCACACTATGCAGACACTTGGCAAAACCGTTTTCTTCAAAATATTTCCATCATGAGTTTGAGAGGACATCTCAGCCAGATCCCCACTTCTCTGGGCTACTTTGCTTTATTACCTTTACTCCCCCTTTTTAACTTCTTAAAATGCATTCTTATCTGAAATCCAATTTGTCAGGAGAACAAATCTGGTTGTTTTATAAAATCTGCATGATTCCAGTGATCTCTCACCTGTCCTTAGAAGTGTGAAACCCAGCAGTACTGTAGCCATTGATGCCCACATGGTGAGGCATTCAACTCCTACTGCAAAATAATCTGCACCAGTGACCACTAAACTCTTTTTAATGTAAGAGCCTAATATTGTAAAACACTGATATCATACTGATCTTTGACACCACTTTAGTAACTGCATAGAGTAATAGCACAATAAAAACAGTAAAACATGTATTATTATTTTTATATGTCGTCACACTGGAAGGCATGAAAAATAGCTTGGTATGAGGAAATGAAAATATTTGCACAATTGCAGGGTGATGATTTCAATAATTAATGGTGTGGTCCAAGTTTTGGACCTCAATTTAAAGCACACACATTTTAATTTACCATGTGATAGTTAGTTTAGGTAACATATTATTTATAGATAGGTTTATTATTTCATGTTAACCATGACTTCTGCTACTATATGTTCTGTATACAGTGACAGTGCCTTGCACAGATATTCATCCACCTTGACATTTGTATTGTTTTGCTGCCCTACAACCTGGAATTAAAGTGGGTTGTTTGAGAGTTTTTCCACGGTGGCCACAAAGTTAAATTTAATCTCATTTGACCAGAGCAAATTTAAAAGGTGCCTTCTTAATTTAAACGTTAAGTAATGGATTTTTTTTTCCTGGCCACATTTCCAGATAAACAGCTATTTGGAGTGTGTGGCCTTGTTCTAGATGTCTCACCAGCGTCTGGACTTACCCTACATGACACAACTGTGACGGTCCTGCTGAATGCAGATGAACTGTTTTTGCTATCACCAACAGAGAGCCGTCTACAAGACAGCCTGGAAATACTGGAGAAATTCAGCACAACATGGGCACACTCCATTAATCAAAAAAACAAAACCATGATGTTCGGCCCAGTGCACACCAAAACCGCTAGCAGACCCACAAACCGCTAGCAGTTTTTGAAGCTGATTTCAGAGTGATTCTAGGCATGTTTAGAGATGTTTTCTAAACATGCCTAGCGGTTTTTGGTGCGTTTTTGTGTAGCAGATTACACATATTGCTACAGTAAAAGCTGTTACTGAACAGCTTTTGTAACAAAAACTCCTGGCAAACCACTCTAATGTAGCGTTTTTCAGAGCAGTTTGTGTTTTTCCTATACTTTACATTGAGGCAGAAACGCTTCTGCAAACCGCAAACTTGCAGCAGGAGGCATGTTTGCGGTTTGCTACAAACCTCAAACCGCCGGTGTGCACCATCTGATTGAAATACATTAGCCAAGTGTTTTTACAGGCGGATGCAGCCGATGGATCGCATCCAAAACCGTTCGGTGTGCACTGGGCCTTCCAGAGGAAAAAACACAAGGTTAGCCCAGATCTTCTTCTGTATACTTTTTTTCTGAACCCCTTTGTCTTTCTTATTTCTTTTTTTGTCTGTAGTCTTGATTGAAGATCTGCTCCCTGACTGGTGCTTCCAGTCAGAATTGCCACCACACCCACAGAGCACCCTGACACACTCTCAATGTCCACTGTCTGGCACCGCTGCATGTCAGACAACCTTGACACTTTTCCATCGTACCTATGCCAGGCTCCCTTGGCACTGCCTTTCTATGCCACAGCTTATATTCACTATAAAAAGTAAGAGTCCCAGCAATAGAGCATCTTTCAAGCTCCCGTCGGAGCTCTCTCCATTGGTCCGCTATGTGAAGTCTGATGGGGAGCTCTAGAAGGAGCTTTAAAAGTAATTTTTTTTGCCAGGGATCCAATTTTATAATATAGTAAAGTGGTGGGAAGTGGTGCATGTGGTTCTGGTGGGTCAGTGCAGCTGTGTGATGTTATTAGAGTTTCAAAGTTTCAGCATGTAGCAGCAGTGAAGAGCAGATATCAAGAGAGTGACTGTTAGGCTCTGCCTCTGCTGGTGACATCTCTGTGAATACGCTTTATGAACTTCCTCTCTTTACCAGCAGATGTCAGTATAAACTCATCTTGAATCATGCTGTTTCTCTGCCTTCCAACAGATGGCTCACTTCTCCAGAACTTTTCTCACTGACGGAGGGGACAGCCGTGTCACACGGCTGTCCCCAGTACATTGCTGCCTTAGATCGCAGCGCTGTACTACCCTAATAGATGGCGGTTTCGTCATGTAACAGACTGAGGGCGGAGCGGAGCTCCGCCTTCCAAGCAGGAGATGCGCGCGCAGCTTGCGCACGCTCTCCTGCTAGCCCCATAAAAGGCTGTTCATGCCAATCGACGTGGAGCGGTCCTGGGGCTGCCGCACTGCTCTCACCAATTGGCGTGGAGCAGTCAGCAAGTAGTTAAGATGCAATTTTGTTATTTGAGTTTTCAGATGATCCTAAAGTGAGAAACCTTCCTTTTGCTGTTGGAGGGAAAGATAAAAGACACAGATAAATAAATAAATAAATCTAAATAGACAGAAGATAAAAAATCCCTGGTAAAATGAGTAAACTAGAAACCAAAGAACTTTTCCTTCAATGATTTAAAGGAAAAACTGATGGCTAAAGAACTTCTCTTTCAAACATTAAGGCCTCTTTCACAGTGCGACGTTAAAGTCGCGCGTTAGAAAATATTATAACGCAGACTAACGCACAGCAATACAAAGTCTGTGCGACATTTACAGTGCACACGTTGCATTGCGTTTAGAAAGTGATGTATGCTGTGCGTTTAGCAATACTTTTGCTGCATTATGTGTGTTGCACATGCTCAGTAAGGTTTAAAAAAAAAAATGTAACGCATGCGCCGTTTTCATTCCATCACTGTGCGGCGAAAACGGCGCACCAAACGCAGGGCTAAAGGATGTACTATAACGTCCAAGTTATTGTCTTTCAATGCTTTGCATTAGGGCCATGTTATGCGACCTTAACATCGCATCAAACGCAACGTCCCACTGTGAAAGAGGCCTTAAAGGGAAAAACTGCCAACTGGTGTTACTTTTCAAACATAAATTTGAATCCTACTGCAATTATTTTTTGGAAGAGGTGTTTTTTTCAGTAATACCATGATGAAAAGGACTTTTGTTTTAAAGACTCTTGCTGTAAAATATGCAAAGGATAGAGAGTGTTTATAAAAAATATACCGTATATACTCAGCTATAAGTCAAGAAATTTAGGACTGACTCAAAGTTTAAAAGTGTGTGTGTGTGTGTGTGTGGGGGGGGGGGGTGGACTTATACGTGAGTAGTCCTAAATTTCCCAACTTATAGCAAATATGCCAGTGTGCCCCCTCCCTCCCACCCACCATCACCCAATGGGAACCGTCTGCATCAATGCCCTACTTGCGCTTTGTAATCCTGTGGCAAAGTGATTCCCACGGCAGAAGCAGTCACCCCCCATCAGCATGCGTTGGTTTCTCTCTTCTCCCTTCACTCGCGCTGACCTCTGTGCTTTAGCGTAGCCCCACCTCCTGATGTCAGAAGACGGAGCTACCCTAAAGCACGGAGGTCAGTGCGAGTGAAGGGAGAAGAGAGAAACCAGCGCACGCTGATGAGGGGTGATGCCTTCTGCCATGGGAATCACTTTGCCACAGGATTACAAAGCGCAAGTAAGACATTGATGCAGAGGCTCCCATTGGGTGATGGTGGGTGGGAGAGGGTAACTATAAGCCTCAAATGCTTGGGTGATGGTGGGAAGGAGGGGTGCAATGGAGACAGGGTCAGGGGCCCCCTATGGGTGATGGTGGGTGGGAGGGGTGATTTAGAGGCAGCAAGCATGTGGGTGATGGTGGGTGGGAGGGAGGTGGTAATTAAATGCATCAAGTGTTTGGGTGATGGTGGGAGGGAGGGATGGGGGAATTACAGGCAGCATGGGTAGGGAAAATGAAAAATTCCAGCTTATGAGGGTCAAATATTGGGGTCGACTTATACACGGGTCGACTTGTATCCGAGTATATACGGTAATTGTTTGATATGTAATAATGATTTTTAAGAGAACTGGGATGTGCTGTGCATTTACCATGCAACAAGAGTGTGATTTGCATTAGTAAGTGTAACATATGCGAAATGCTGAAAGGGTTAAGTTTGGTTTAATAATGTTTGCTGTGATGAATTTAGATGTGGGAAAATAGGGTTATATTAAAATATGGTAATTATTTGATGGGTTTGCTATGGGATAAGGTTGGAGGGAGGTATGGTTAGGGTTAATAATGTTCAAACTATTGCGTTTGGTTATGGGGATCCTTAAAATGGGTATTATGCATAAAGCTTACTTAAGTATAGGTAACTGGGCTGATTTGAACATTATGTTACAAGAT
Source organism: Hyperolius riggenbachi (assembly GCF_040937935.1). Taxonomy (NCBI): domain Eukaryota; kingdom Metazoa; phylum Chordata; class Amphibia; order Anura; family Hyperoliidae; genus Hyperolius; species Hyperolius riggenbachi. The sequence goes on from NC_090648.1 coordinate 47,524,456, forward strand.
TAAGAGGGTAAATGAGTGCTTAATTGATTGTAAGCAATTTCATGTTTTGATTAGGCAGGAAATGGAAATAAAAAATGGTTTTAAAATAATTAGTATGTTGAAGAATTAATTAAATGAGTAAATTAGCATTTGTAATATTAATACGTTTTGCTATAAAATAGCAGGTGAAAGAATTAAGGTTTATTAATTGATACATGGTTTCAAATTAATGATAAAAAGGCACTTAAACTAGAAGGAGAAAATAGATTAATTGACCACACTTGACCACACTTGTCCCAGTATTGGTTGAATCATAACCACTATGGGTTAAAAAAATTTTTTTACCCCTTTCTCTCTTTCCTTATTTGAATGCCAGCGGGTAATGATGATTGCATAATGTACTGGAGCTAGAGTATTATAGGTGTGATAAAGTCCAAAGGAGATCAAAGCCCCTGATGTCAATTACCTGTAAATGGATAATAAAAGTTTGTTTTTTTTAAAGTGGTCTGATACTCCGACATAACATTCAATAAAAATATGTTTTCCTACTTTTTATTATTCATAGAGTTATCGTATTTGCTTTTGTGCACAAGTAATATTGTCTGTTTACAAATTACATGTTTCCAAAGTGCAGTTTATCAAGCCCTAATAGCTGTCATTGTATGTGTTTTATTCAAACTGCTTTTTTTATATATTAACATCTGTTACTGAGCTATTCTGAACTGTGTGTGTGTCTGAAGCACAGAGAGTTCCTTTTAACTTGTTACCCTGTGTTTAAACACATTGTAACAACATTGGAATGTAAACAAAGATACTGTTATCTCCAGTTCGGATGCAGATTTGAAGCTGAATAGCAGGGCAAAGTGCTTTGTTTAACCATTTCAGTGATGTTCTGCTAAAAAAAAATTCTGGGATAGCAGCTTTCAAGCTGTGAGGAATCTTTTAGAGCAAAGTAGAAATGCTGGCTTTCAGACCACTTTAAGAGGAAAAAAAATCCAACACGGACAGTTGGTGGACCTTTTTAGAAACACTCAATCTGTGATAAGTGACAAAGGTGTGCTTAAAAAGGAGTCCAGTGCAGACAGTTGGTGAGTCTTTTGTGAGCCTATAACTTGTGTAACCCAGACTTGTTACCGAAGATCTTACTGGGTCACACATAATAACCTACCATCATAGAAGCTGTTACTCATGGGGCTGTACTCAGTTGTTGTCATAGATTCAGGGAAAAGAGTAGTCATGGTTAAAAGGAAGCTGGTAGCTGGTTAAAAAGAAAAATAGCAGAGGGATAAAGTTGTTTAAAGTTTATTTTTTATTTTTTTTATAAGTGCCTGCTGTGGTTAAGCAAAGGTGTTCTGTCAATGCAGTACAATGTGTGAAACCTAAAATAATTTAGAAAATAGGCTTAAAATTAAATGATAAAATAATTGATTGTTAAAAAGGTTTTAATTAATAAGAGTTTGGATTATTCTTATTAATAAGGAATAATTAAATCCAATAACAAATTAGTATATATTAAAGTTAATATTAGCTATTGGAGCTATCTCATCAATAATGATCATTTGAATTGTGTAAAATAGGTAATTGCAAGGATGGGCCCCTACCCATCAGTAGGTGCATTTGGATTAATGGACCTTGGGGGTCAAGGGGTGGAGAATGTTTGGCCACAGCAGTGCCCTCTTGATAATGGTGCCAAGGGTCAGGCACCATAATCAAGAGGGCACTGCTGTGGCCAAATATTTGACTATAGCCATTTGTACCCTCAATGTCCAGTAACAGTTGCTATATTCATAAGTGCTGCTTGTAGCGATAAACTTGTCAACTAACATTAAGTCAAAAAGAAGAAAAAGGGGCCTTGCACATCGCTAAAGCTTCACTTTTAATGGAACCAGTAAAAGGCATACATTATCAGGTCCTGATGATGCGCCACTGTATGTAACCGGCGCGAAACGGCTGTCGACTATCCCTACTGCCTGTACCTCTCTTTCCACCTCAAAGGAGATGTAATGTATGCCTTTTACTGGTTCCATTAAAAGTGAAGTTTTAGCGATGTGCAAGGCCCCTTTTTCTTCTTTTTGACATGAACTGTTGCATTTAGTTTCTGGCCTTTTGCACTCTGTGTCTATAACGAATAGCCATTCCTGTGCACAGAGCTATTTCTATTGGATTCAACTAACATTAAGTGTTGTGTAAGGCTGCTTTCACAGTAAGACGTTACAGGAGCACTTTAGTGCAGCCTGTAACGCAGCCCAACTCACAGTAATGAAAAATCAATGGGCTGTTCACAGTGCCCACGTTGCGTTACAGTGTAATGCTGCACGCTCAATGAAAGTGCAGCATGCTGTGCGTTATACACGTTTTTAGCCGCGTTAGACTGTTTGCACATGCTCAGTAATGTTGTTTTTTTAGTTTTTTTCTGTGCAGGAGAGGAGGAGGGGAGAGCCCGCTATTGTGTTTAGCCACATGGCTAATTAATATTCACTGCACTGCAGTGTTTACTTCCTGGAACGGCCTCTTATTGGCTGGTGTTCCGATCGCGTGGTCTCCACAGTCTTTTGACGCATGCACCGTTTTCGTTCTATCACTATCGAACGAAAACTGCGCACCAAGAGACGCATAACGCGTCACTTGGTAACGTTCAAATTTAACCCCACCATGCGTTGCGTTAGGCGGACGTTTTGGAATCATAACCTGTGTGAAAGAGCCCTTAAGGTTCATAGATTCTACAAACTATAACAAATGATTGTGGGAACTATAATGTCATCATATGGGCCTCAATTCACGGAACTTTATCAAACACTTTATCAAACATTTGATAATTTTCCTCATGGGTAAAATCTAATTTTGAATTCACTAAGGTGTTATAGATTTATTGATCATTTCATTTATAAAACATTCGATAAATTTATAACACCTTAGTGAATTCAAAATTAGATTTTACCCATGAGGTAAATTATCAAACGTTTGATAAACGTTTGATAAAGTGTTTGATAAAGCTCTGTGAATTGAGGCCTAGAGTTAGAGGTTTAAATAGATGAGTAGATATCCACGTAGTCACGTAGGATTTCAGAATCCTTGCTCTGAAATGTAATGTCTAGACTATAATTTTTTTCCTTAACCATCTGGCATGTTTTCATCTTCTAAAGATAGTGACAATATCTAATCTCTCTAGTTTTCTGTCAGTGACTGGAGATAACAAAGTGTCAACATCGCCCTTTCTAGCTGAGCCCAGATCTCATTTAACCTTATTTATTTTTATACCAGGTTTATAATTTGATAAGTCAAACTGAGTTTTTTGAAAAAAAATTTTTTTTTACTTGAAATGCTTAGCAGGCTTTTTGAGGTTTCATGCTGATAAATGGGCCCATATGCAATAAAATTTTTCCCCTGAGTTTTCTCCTAGGAGATAATTTTTCATCTTCTATTTAAAATACCTTTTCAGCACTCTGCAACTGAAAAGTACCAAACAATTGGTAAGGTACTGTCAAAATTATTTTTGGGATTTTCTTGCATGCTGGTGGTTTAAAATGCATTTTATTGACAACTAGCTGGACGCCCGGCGTTGCCTGGGTATGTATTTGGCTAGTGTTGGCCCTGCCCACTTTTCCTAAACCCTAACACACAATTACTTAATGACCAAGTATGTGAGCTTCGTGGTCTTTGGCATCAATAATTTGCAATGAAATAAATTAATCTGATTGGATGTGCCTCCACCCCTTTTCTGAATTTGAACCTCAATCACCCAATGGCCAACTGTACCAGGTACAGGTGATTAACAGTGCAAGAATGGCAGCAATTAAATATTCCCCTTAAAAATCAATAGGTGGATTTTGATTGGCTTTTATAGGCTCCACCCACTTTTCTGAATATTAATGCCAGTCACCCAGTGACCAACTGTGCAAAGTTTGAGAACCCTACCATTAACAGTGTAAGAATGGCTGCAGTTTACATTTGCGCAATGAAATTTGTATTTTTCTCCACCCACTTATTTCCTAACATTGTTCAGGTATGTATTTGGCTGGTGTTGGCTCCGCCTACTATTTCTAACCCTAACACACAATTACTCAATAACCAAGTTTGTGAGCTTTGCGGTCTTTGGCATCAATAATTTGCATTGAGATTAAACAAATCTGATTGGCTGTTTGTGGCTCCACCCTTTTGTCTGAATTTGAACCCTAGTCACCCAATGACCAACTGTACCAGGTTTAAGGCTTGTGCCATTAACAGTGCAAGAATGGTAGCAATGACATATTCCCCTAGAAAATTTATAGGTACATTTTGATTGGCTTTTGTAGGCTCCACCCACTTCTCTGAATATTTGTTATATCTTCGGCCGCTGTTTATTCTTCCACCGCAGGAAGAGATGTTGCCCAGTAGTGAGGTCTAAGCGTCCACGGGTCTTCACCGACAAACCCCAAAGGGAGGGCTGGATTTAGCTGCCTAGTGTGCACCAGGTCACTACTGGGATAATCTCAGCTGGTGGTCGAAAGAACAGTGACGCCTCAGTGTAGAGTATCCAGTAAGCGTAATCCGGGTCCGGGCAAAGGTCAGGGCAGGCGGCAGGCAGACGTGGTCGAGAGGCAGGCGTAAGGTCGAGGCAGGCGGCAGACAGGCGTTAGTCGAGATGCAGGTGTAGGGTCGAGGCAGGCGGCAGGCAGGCGTAATCAGGTTGCAGGCAGGGTCGAGGCAGGCGGCAGACAGAAGTGGTCAAGTATCAGGCAAAGGGTCAAACCAGGGGCAGAAGACAAAGAGTAGTGAGGCAATCCGGGTCACAACGGCAGATCAAACAAGTAGAAGGCTGGCTGGAGCTCAAGGGCTAGACAGGCGAACCACACACTAGCTGCCAGAACGAACAGCACCGACTGCTGGGAGAGCAGGCCTTTTATAGGGGCAGGGTTGCACTGTGGCGCGTAATCTTGAATGCTGCGCATGCGTACGAACATCCGCCAAAACCCCGCGCATGCGTACGCAATCGTATGCTGTCTATGAAGCGTACTGGCTAACCTAGGTGCGTGAACGTTCCGTGCTGGTTCCCAAGAGTTTTCCTCCGGACCAAAACCTTTCCACTTAATAAGATACTGAACCGATCTTCTCCGTCTCCTGCAATCCAAAATCCTCTCCACCTCGAATTCCTCCTCACCATCAACCAAGACCGACTGAGGCTGACCGACCGACCTTCCAGGAAATTTGTCCGGAACTACTGCCTTAAAACAAGAAACTGAAAAACAGGATGTACCTTCATTGAATCCGGCAATGCAACTTTAAAAGCGACCTCATTAATTTTCTTAATAATAGGGAAAGGACCAACATACTTAGGCCCCAGTTTCTTCGAAGGACACCGTATTTTCAGATTAGTTGTGGATAACCAGACTTGATCACCCACCCTGAAGTCAGGGCTTTCCTTTCTCCTCTTATCAGCCTGTGTCTTCATTCTTGCCTGAGCCTGCTGAATATTTTCCTGAAGTAGTTTAAAATTTTCAGCAAGCCATTTCATCCTTGCCTGAACCTCCGGAACCCGAGAATGCACTTTAACATCTGGGAATACTGTAGGGTGGAAACCAAAGTTTGCCAAAAATGGTGACTGTCCTGTAGAAGAGTGGATGTTGTTATTATAAACAAATTCTGCAACAGGAAGTAAAGAGGACCAGTCATCTTGGGCTACTGAAGAAAAGCAACGAAGGTATTGTTCTAAGGTCTGGTTTGTTCTTTCCATTTGACCATTAGATTGTGGGTGATATCCTGATGTTAATGAAGAGCGGATCTCCAGTTTCTTGCACAACTCTTGCCAAAATTTGGAGGTAAACTGCACCCCTCTATCAGTGACAATGGCCTCAATTCACTAAACTTATCTCCTGTCTTTAATAACTCTTCTAGAGTTGTTACCATGGTGATAAGGCATGTAGTATTCAGGAAACATTTTACCTCAGGCAAGCCTAAAGTTAACTCTTCTGTCTTTAAATTAACTCTCCAATCCTTAAATTAACTCCAGAGTTAAAGACAGGCTGTTAATTAGCTGAATGTGAAAATAACTACAGAGGAGGTAAATTAACTACAGAGGAGGTAAATTAACTACAGGAGAGGTAACTTAAGGAATGAAGAGGTAAGATAACTCTCTCATGTGTGGAGGTAAGTTTTCTCTTGCCTTATTATCTCTAGCATGATCTTAGTGAATTGAGGCCAATGTCAGAAGGAAGTCCATGAAGCCTCACGACTAGAGATGTCGCGAACCGGCGATTTTCGGTTCGCGAACCGGGTTCGAGAACTTCCGCGGAAGGTTCGGTTCGCGGAAAAGTTCGCGAACCGCAATAGACTTCAATGGGGAGGCGAACTTTGAAAACTAGAAACATTTCTGCTGGCCAGAAAAGTGATGGAAAAGATGTTTCAAGGTGTCTAACACCTGAGATCTTTCAGTGACTACAACAGGGGGGAAAAAAATTCAAAAATACCTTATAGTTTTTGAGAAAATTTTAAAGTAACTCCTTCTGACCGTGGGAAAATTAAGCGCCCGCCGAATTTAGCAGTTAATAGCAAAGCCCCTTTAAAAGCTAGAAACTCCAAACTTGCAGAAAATGTTAAGAAGAACAATGGGAATAAGAGGAAATTTTTTTTTTCAAAAAGACCTTATAGTTTTTGAGAAAATCAATTTTAAAGTTTCAATGTAAATTCTCCTTCTGACCGTGGGAAAATATACCCCCGCCGACTTTAATGGTTAATTGCAAAGCCCCTTTAAAAGCTAGCAACACCAAAATTACTGGGAATGTTAAGAAGAACAGTGGGAACAAGAGGAAAAACATTTTTTCAAAAAGACCTTATAGTTTTTGAGAAACTCGATTTTAAAGTAAAAAAAAAGAGTCGATTCATAAAAAAGAACCGATTCATTAAAAAGATCCGGCTCATTCATGAGCCGTTAGTATAGCAGAGAATGCGTCCTCGGAAGGACGTGAAGCTGCTGGCTCCCGCTGCTGTCTCTCCCCACCTGCCTGCACCTGTCAACCCCCACCTAGGCTGGCACCCAGCGCACCCATGGGTGCACTGGGTGCCAGCCTAGGTGGGGGTTCACAGGTGCAGGCAGGCAGGTGGGGAGAGACAGCGGGAGCTAGCAGCTATGCGTCCAAAAGGATTTTTGGATGCATTCTCTGCTATGTGGGTGGGAGGCTTCGGAGATCTTCAATCAACTTAATAGAAGATCGCAACATAAGAGGATACAGTTCGTTGGATCATTTACCGAGGATATTGCCGTGGGAATTCTTTTTTAAAGGTACAGGTAAGTATTTCTGCTTAATTAAGAAAATTAAAGGACTTTTTTCGTGGTTGTGTTTTTATTCAATTTAACCCTTTGTGGAAATGGGTAGGGGTACTTTGTACCTCTATACTCATTTCTCCTGGGAGGGGGTGGGCATCTGGGGTCCCCTTCTTAAAGGGGACTCCCAGATGCCACCATGAACCCCCCCCCAGGGAGTCGTCACCCCACCTCCTCCTGGGGCACCGGAGGTGGGGAAGAGCCCCTTGTCCATGGATTGGACAAGGGCTCCGGGGGGGGGGGGAAGGGGAAGGCTTGGCTGCCCCTCCCCCCCGGAGCCCCCCATACCATGGACCATGCGGGCTGGTATAGCTCAGGGTGCGAAGCCCCAGTCGGCCGGGGCTCTGCATTCTGGCTATCCCAGCCTGCATGGGGGACAAGGGGTTACAGAGGCTCGGGAGGGGGGACCCCACGTCATTTTTTCTTTTCATTTATTTCCCACACTCAAAAAATAAATAAATATACACATATATATATATATATATATATATATATATATATATACATATATATACCCATATATATATATATATATTTTTAAAGGACTTAACGAGGCCACAAGTATGAAAAACGTTAAATACCATTTCATAATCCAGATCCATGGAGAACGCCATCTGCGCCCCCCCGTTCATTCCGCCATGGCACCCGCAGTAATACCAGCCCCGGTCGGGTCCCGACCCCTCCAAACGGGTCGGGTTCTCATTCCCCCCTCAATATGGCCGCCTCAGATTGCCGCGGCTGCGCAGTCCGCATAGATGCGATTGCTGCTGCGCAGCTCTAGGTCCTCCTCCCGATGCGTCCGATGTATGCACGCATATTGATGACGCGGCAGGAGGAGGCCCTAGAGCTGCGCAGGTGCAATCGGGTCTGTGCGGACTGTGCAGCCACGGCAATCTGTGGCGGCCATATTGAGGAGGGAATGAAAACCCGACCTGTTCGGAGGGGTTGGGAGTCGGAACCCGACCGGGGCCGGTATTACTGCGGGAGCCATGGGGGAATGAACGGGAGGGCGTGGATGGCGTCCTCCATGGATCTGGATTATGGAAAGGTATTTAACTTTTTTCACATTTGTGGCCTCGGAAGTCCTTTAAATATTGTTTCCCGCTATCTTTTTAACATCTCCTGCAAATTTGGTGTTGCTAGGATGTAAGGGGCCTTTGCTATTAACTGCTAAAGTCGGCGGGTGATGATGATAACCAACCAGAATTATAGGGGTACAAAAGTGCTAAATTCTGCCATAGGCTTCCATTAGGCTCCCTATTTCACTTTCAAAAATCTCAAATCTTTTCATAGGGCAATTGCTCAGCAGTGGCAAATTTTCTAGCATTGTAGGAACTGTTAAGGGGATCATAACTGGTGAGTTTCGGGCCCCTAGGCCAAAGAGGTCATATCCTAGGGTCGCAAAAACCTGTTTATTTGGGCAATTTCAATGGTAGTGATTCTGACGTACATAAATCGCAGCCATGGCCGTTAGCAACGTCTGAATTTCACGAAATGTCTCATGCAGGTAGAAGACATATTGTTAGACTTGGATTCCAAAGATGGGGTCCCTACATCTCTGCAAACCAGAGTTACAGGGGTGCAAACGTAGTAAAATCCCCCATAGGCTTTCATTGGGCCTCCTATTTACAGTTCCAAAATCTCACATCTTTTCATAGGGCAATGGCTCAGCAGTACCAAATTTTCTAGCATTGTAGGAACTGTTAGGGTGATCATAACTGGTGAGTTTCGGGCCCCTAGGCCAAAGAGGTCATAGCCTAGGGTCACAAAAACCTGTTTATTTGGGCAATTTCAATGGAGGAGATCCTGGCGTACATTAATCGCAGCCATGGCCGTTAGCAACGTCTGAATTTCATGAAATGTCTCATGCAGGTAGAAGACATATTGTTAGACTTGGATTCCAAAGATGGGGTCCCTACTTCTCTGCAAACCAGAGTTACAGGGGTGCAAAAGTAGTAAAATCCCCCATAGGCTTTCATTGGGCCTCCTATTTACAGTTCCAAAATCTCACACCTTTTCAAAGGGCAATTGCTCAGCAGTGGCAAATTTTCTAGCATTGTAGGGACCCTCAGGGGGAACATGACTGGTGAGTTTCGGGCCCCTAGGCCAAAGAGGTCATAGCCTAGGGTCACAAAAACCTGTTTATTTGGGCAATTTCAATGGTGGCAATTCTGAGGTACATAAATCGCAGCCATGGCCGTTAGCAATGTCTGAATTTCACGAAATGTCTCATGCAGGTAGAAGACATATTGTTAGACTTGGATTCCAAAGATGGGGTCCCTACATCTCTGCAAACCAGAGTTACAGGGGTCCAAAATTGGTAAAATCCCCCATGGCTTTCATTGGCTCCCTATTTCACTTTCCAAAATCTCACATCTTTTCAAAGGGCAATTGCTCAGCAGTGGCAAATTTTCTAGCATTGTAGGGACCCTTAGGGGGAACATGACTGGTGAGTTTCGGGACCCATAGGCCAAAGAGGTCATAGCCTAGGGTCACAAAAACCTGTTTATTTGGGCAATTTCAATGGTGGCAATTCTGAGGTACATAAATCGCAGCCATGGCCGTTAGCAACGTCTGAATCTCACGAAATGTCTCATGCAGGTAGAAGACATGTTGTTAGACTTGGGCTCCAAAGATGGGTTCCATACATCTCTGCAAACCAGAGTTGCAGGGGTCTAAAATTGGAAAAATCCCCTATAGGCTTTCATTGGGCCTCCTATTTACAGTTCCAAAATCTCACACCTTTTCAAAGGGCAATTGCTCAGCAGTGGCAAATTTTCTAGCATTGTAGGGACCCTTAGGGGGAACATGACTGGTGAGTTTCGGGCCCCTAGGCCAAAGAGGTCATAGCCTAGGGTCACAAAAACCTGTTTATTTGGGCAATTTCAATGGTGGCAATTCTGAGGTACATAAATCGCAGCCATGGCCGTTAGCAACGTCTGAATCTCACGAAATGTCTCATGCAGGTAGAAGACATATTGTTAGACTTGGGCTCCAAAGATGGGTTCCATACATCTCTGCAAACCAGAGTTACAGGGGTCTAAAATTGGTAAAATCCCCCATAGGCTTTCATTGGGCCTCCTATTTACAGTTCCAAAATCTCACACCTTTTCAAAGGGCAATTGCTCAGCAGTGGCAAATTTTCTAGCATTGTAGGGACCCTTAGGGGGAACATGACTGGTGAGTTTCGGGCCCCTAGGCCAAAGAGGTCATAGCCTAGGGTCACAAAAACCTGTTTATTTGGGCAATTTCAATGGTGGGAATTCTGAGGTACATAAATCACAGCCATGGCCGTTAGCAACGTCTGAATCTCACGAAATGTCTCATGCAGGTAGAAGACATATTGTTAGACTTGGGCTCCAAAGATGGGTTCCATACATCTCTGCAAACCAGAGTTACAGGGGTCTAAAATTGGTAAAATCCCCCATAGCCTTTCATTGGGCCTCCTATTTACAGTTCCAAAATCTCACACCTTTTCAAAGGGCAATTGCTCAGCAGTGGCAAATTTTCTAGCATTGTAGGGACCCTTAGGGGGAACATGACTGGTGAGTTTCGGGCCCCTAGGCCAAAGAGGTCATAGCCTAGGGTCACAAAACCTGTTTATTTGGGCAATTTCAATGGTGGCAATTCTGAGGTACATAAATCGCAGCCATGGCCGTTAGCAACGTCTGAATCTCACGAAATGTCTCATGCAGGTAGAAGACATATTGTTAGACTTGGATTCCAAAGATGGGGTCCCTACATATCTGCAAACCAGAGTTACAGGGGTCTAAAATTGGTAAAATCCCCCATAGGCTTTCATTGGGCCTCCTATTTACAGTTCCAAAATCTCACACCTTTTCAAAGGGCAATTGCTCAGCAGTGGCAAATTTTCTAGCATTGTAGGGACCCTTAGGGGGAACATGACTGGTGAGTTTCAGGCCCCTAGGCCGAAGAGGTCATAGCCTAGGGTCACAAAAACCTGTTTATTTGGGCAATTTCAATGGTGGCAATTCTGAGGTACATAAATCGCAGCCATGGCCGTTAGCAACGTCTGAATTTCACGAAATGTCTCATGCAGGTAGAAGACATATTGTTAGACTTGGATTCCAAAGATGGGGTCCCTACATCTCTGCAAACCAGAGTTACAGGGGTCCAACATTGGTAAAATCCCCCATAGGCTTTCATTGGCTCCCTATTTCACTTTCCAAAATCTCACATCTTTTCAAAGGGCAATTGCTCAGCAGTGGCAAATTTTCTAGCATTGTAGGGACCCTTAGGGGGAACATGACTGGTGAGTTTCGGGCCCCTAGGCCAAAAAAGGTCATAGCCTAGGGTCACAAAAACCTGTTTATTTGGGCAATTTCAATGATGGCAATTCTGAGGTAGATAAATCGCATCCATGGCCGTTAGCAACGTCTAAAATCCCCCATAGGCTTTCATTGGGCCTACTATTTACCGTTCCAAAATCTCACACCATTTCAAAGGGCAATGGCTCAGCAGTGGCAAAACTCACCAGTCATGATCCCCCTAAGAGTCCCTACAATGCTAGAAAATTTGGTACTGCTGAGCCATTGCCCTTTGTGATGTGAGATTTTGGAAAGTGAAATAGGGAGCCAATGAAAGCCTATGGGGGATTTTACCAATTTTGGACCCCTGTAACTCTGGTTTGCAGAGATGTAGGGACCCCATCTTTGGAATCCAAGTCTAACAATATGTCTTCTACCTGCATGAGACATTTCGTGAAATTCAGACGTTGCTAATGGCCATGGCTGTGATTTATGTACGTCAGCATCACTACCATTGAAATTGCCCAAATAAACAGGTTTTTGTGACCCTAGGCTATGACCTCTTCGGCCTAGGGGCCTGAAACTCACCAGTCATGTTCCCCCTAAGGGTCCCTACGATGCTAATAAATTTGCCACTGCTGAGCAATTGCCCTTTGAAAAGATGTGAGATTTTGGAACTGTAAATAAGAGGCCCAATGAAAGCCTATGGGGGATTTTACCAAATTTGGAGCCCTGTAACTCTGGTTTGCAGAGATGTAGGGAACCCATCTTTGGAGCCCAAGTCTAACAATATGTCTTCTACCTGCATGAGACATTTTGTGAGATTCAGACGTTGCTAACGGCCATTGCTGCGATTTATGTACGTCAGACTCGCCACCATTGAAATTGCCCAAATAAACAGGTTTTTGTGACCCTAGGCTATGACCTCTTCGGCCTAGGGGCCCGAAACTCACCAGTCATGTCCCCCCTAAGGGTCCCTACAATGCTAGAAAATTTGCCACTGCTGAGCAATTGCCCTTTGAAAAGATGTGAGATTTTGGAAAGTGAAATAGGGAGCCAATGAAAGCCTATGGGGGATTTTACCAATTTTGGACCCCTGTAACTCTGGTTTGCAGAGATGTAGGGACTCCATCTTTGGAATCCAAGTCTAACAATATGTCTTCTACCTGCATGAGACATTTCGTGAAATTCAGACATTGCTAACGGCCATGGCTGCGATTTATGAACCTCAGAATTGCCACCATTGAAATTGCCCAAATAAACAGGTTTTTGTGACCCTAGGCTATGACCTCTTTGGCCTAGGGGCCCGAAACTCACCAGTCATGTTCCCCCTAAGGGTCCCTACAATGCTAGAAAATTTGCCACTGCTGAGCAATTGCCCTTTGAAAAGATGTGAGATTTTGGAAAGTGAAATAGGGAGCCAATGAAAGCCTATGGGGGATTTTACCAATTTTGGACCCCTGTAACTCTGGTTTGCAGAGATGTATGGAACCCATCTTTGGAGTCCAAGTCTAACAATATGTCTTCTACCTGCATGAGACATTTCGTGAGATTCAGACGTTGCTAACGGCCATTGCTGCGATTTATGTACGTCAGACTCGCCACCATTGAAATTGCCCAAATAAACAGGTTTTTGTGACCCTAGGCTTTGACCTCTTCGGCCTAGGGGCCCGAAACTCACCAGTTATGATCCCCCTAACAGTTCCTGCAATGCTAGAAAAGTTGCCACTGCTGAGCAATTGCCCTTTGAAAAGATTTGAGATTTTTGAAAGTGAAATAGGGAGCCTAATGGAAGCCTATGTCAGAATTCAGCACTTTTTCACCCCTATAATTCTGGTTGGTTATCATCACCCGCCGACTTTAGCAGTTAATAGCAAAGGCCCCTTACATCCTAGCAACACCAAATTTGCAGGATATGTTAAAAAGATAGCAGGAAACATTATTTAAAGGACTTCCAAAGCCACAAATGTGAAAAAAGTTAAATACATTTTCATAATCCAGATCCATGGAGGACGCCATCCGCGCCCTCCTGTTCATTCCCCCATGGCTCCCGCAGTAATACCGCCCCTGGTCGGGTCCCGACTCCCGACCCCTCCGAACAGGTCGGGTTCTCATTCCCCACTCAATATGGCCGCCACAGATTGCCGCTGCTGCGCAGTCCGCACAGACGCGATTGCACCTGCGCAGCTCTAGGGCCTCCTCCTGCCGCGTCATCAATATGCGTGCATACATCGGACGCATCGGGAGGAGGACCTAGAGCTGCGCAGCCGCAATCGCATCTTTGCGGACTGCGCAGCCGCGGCAATCTGAGGCGGCCATATTGAGGGGGGAATGAGAACCCGACCCGTTTGGAGGGGTCGGGACCCGACCGGGGCCAGTATTACTGCGGGTGCCATGGCGGAATGAACGGGGGGCGCAGATGGCGTCCTCCATGGATCTGGATTATGAAATGGTATTTAACTTTTTTCATACTTGTGGCCTCGTAAGTCCTTTAAAAAAAAAAAAAATAAATAAAAAAAAAAAAATATATATATATATATATATATATATATATATATATATATATATATATATATATATGTGTGTGTGCATATATATATGTGTATATATATATATATATATATATATATATATATATATATATATATATATATATATATATATATATATATATATATATTATTTTTATGTGCTGAGTATGGGAAATAAATGAAAAAAAAATTACGTGGGGTCCCCCCTCCCGAGCCTCTGTAACCCCTTGTCCCCCATGCAGGCTGGGATAGCCAGAATGCAGAGCCCCGGCCGACTGGGGCTTCGCACCCTGAGCTATACCAGCCCGCATTGTCCATGGTATGGGGGGCTCCGGGGGGGAGGGGCAGCCAAGCCTTCCCCTCCCCCCCCCGGAGCCCTTGTCCATTCCATGGACAAGGGGCTCTTCCCCACCTCCGGTGCCCCAGGAGGAGGTGGGGGCGACGACTCCCTGGGGGGGGGTTCATGGTGGCATCTGGGAGTCCCCTTTAAGAAGGGGACCCCAGATGCCCACCCCCCTCCCAGGAGAAATGAGTATAGGGGTACAGTACCCTTTTTCCCATTTCCACAAAGGGTTAAACGAAATAAAAACACAACCACGAGAAAAGTATTTTATTATTGTAAATTAACCATAAATACTTACCTGTACCTTTAAAAAAGTTTTCCCACGCCAATATCCACGGTAAACGATCCAACGAACTGTATCCTCTTATGTTGCGATCTTCAATTAAGTTGATTGAAGATCTCCGACGCCTCCCACATAGCAGAGAATGCCTCCTTTTAGACGCATAGCTGCCGGCTCCTGCTGTCTCTCCCCACCTCCTCACCTGTCACTCTCACCTAGCCTGGCACCCATGGGTGCGCTGGGTGGCAGGCTAGGTGAGGGTGACAGGTGCAGGCAGGTGGGGAGAGACAGCAGCGAGCCGGCAGCTTCACGTCCTGCTCAGGACGCATTCTCTGCTATAGTAACAGTTCTTGAATCATCCGGTTCTTTTTAATGAATTGGTACTTTTTTTTATGAATCGGCTCATTTTACTTTGAAACTTTAAAATTGATTTTCTCAAAAAGTATAAGGTATTTTTGAAAATTGTTTTTTTCCTCTTGTTCCCACTATTCCACTTAACATTCCCAACAATTTTGGTGCTTCTACTATGTAAGGGGACTTTGCTATTAACCGTTAAAGTCGGCGGCCATTAAAGTCTATGGGGCGAATCAAACTTCTGCAAAAGTTCGCCTGGTGCAGGCGAACGCGAACCCCCTAAGTTCGCCTGGAACCGTTCGCTGGTGAACCGTTCACTACATCTCTACTCACGACCTCCCTGATGAAGACCTCTGCTGTAATGGAAGCAGTTGGAATAGATTTTAATGGTATAAAATGAGCCAACTTGGTGAGACGGTCCACGATGACAAGGATCACGGTGAAACCAGAAGAAGATGGTAATTCCACAATAAAATCCATCGCGATCATGTCCCAAGGGCGGGATGGGATGGGAAGTGGAGATAACAAGCCCCATGGTTTTGACCTCAGACTCTTAGACCTAGCACATGTCGAGCAGGAAGAAATATATTCACAACAATCCTTCTTCAGACTAGGCCACCAGAAGTTCCTTTGAAGTAACTCTGTTGTTTTAGCCACGCCACCATGACCGGCCATCTTATGGTCATGGAATAGCTGCAAGACCGAACATCTTAGTGTTTCCAAAACAAAAATATTCTCTCCATGCATAAAGAGTCCATCTCGAAACTGAAGACTTAAAGAAGGATCAGGTTGCCAGGAGGCTGATACTTGTTTGATTTGGGATATTATATCTGTCTGGATTAAGAGAAAGTGCCGAGATGAAAGAATTGTGTCAGATGTCTGGAGATCAACTTCCCCCGGATACATTCTTGAAAGTGCGTCTGCTTTAACATTCTTGGAACCGGGTTGATAGGTTAAGTGAAACTCAAACCTGGAGAAAAATAATGCCCACCTGGCCTGTCTTGGGCGGAGACGTTTAGCAGTACGGAGGTATTCCACATTCCGATGATCGGTGTAGATAATGAATGGATGTTGAGCACCTTCTAGTAGATAGCGCCACTCCTCTAATGCCAGCTTAATTGCCAAAAGTTCCCGATCTCCGATATCATAATTCTTCTCAGCCCCACTTAATTTCCTGGAAAAGAACGCCACTGGGTAAAGGAGATTCTTTGGTCCAAAGCGTTGTGATAGAACTGCACCAACCGCAGTTTCTGAAGCATCCACTTCTACTATAAATGGTTGAGTAGGATGTGCATGGTGTAAAATTGGAGTGGAGGTAAACAGAGTCTTCAACTGTTCAAAAGCTCTTTGTGCCTCAGAAGTCCAACAGAAACTAATATGAGCCTTCGTGAGTTGAGTGATAGGTGCCACCACTGCCGAGAAATCCTTTATAAACTTCCTGTAAAAGTTGGCAAAGCCAATAAATCTCTGTATCCCCTTATTATCAGTGGGAACTGGCCAGTCAAGAATAGCAGAGATCTTCTGAGGATCCAAGGCTATACCCTCGGGTGAAATATGAAATCCCAGGAACTGAACAGTCGATCTTTCAAACTCACACTTCGTAGGTTTTGCATAAAGGCCATTAACTTTCAGGCGCCCTAGCACCCTCTTAACCTGCTTCCAATGTTCCTCCAAGGAAGAAGAGTAGATAAGAATATCATCCAGATAAACGATCATAAAAGTATCCAGGAAATCCCTAAAGATGTCATTCACGAAGTGCTGAAAGGTTGCTGGGGCGTTGCACAGGCCGAATGGCATCACTAGATACTCATAATGTCCAAAGCAAGACCGGAATGCCGTTTTCCACTCGTCTCCTTCCTTGATGCGTACAAGATTGTATGCCCCCCGGAGATCCAACTTAGAGAACACTTTGGCTGTACGAAGACGTTGGAAGAGGTCAGGTACCAAGGGCAGAGGATATCTGTTTTTGATGGTAATTGTATTTAACGCTCTGTAATCAACACACGATCTGAGAGTTCCATCTTTCTTCTCCACAAAAAATATGCCTGCGCCTGCTGGTGAGGTAGAATGTCGAATAAATCCTTTCCGAAGATTTTCTTCAATATAATCTTTCAGAGCTTTAGTTTCAGGGTCAGACAGAGGAAAGATGTGTCCAAATGGGATTTCTGAACCCGGGAGAAGTTCTATAGGACAGTCATAGACTCGATGTGGGGGTAGAGTCTCAGCTGCCCTTTCATCAAATACGTCTAAGAAGTCATGGTAACAGACAGGAACTGTGGACTTAATCTCTGAACTAACGCATAAGAAACGTCCAATCTGAGGAAGGCAAAACTGCGCACAGTGTGATGATGAAAAGTTGATCCTGCCTGTTGTCCAATCGATGCTGGGATTATGTGCCTGCAGCCATGGCATACCCAAAATCACTGGAAATAAGGGAGACAGAAGCAGATCAATGCTGAGATACTCTTGGTGTTCAGAAGAGAGGGTAACCAGTAAAGGTAGGGTTTCTTGTTTAATAGGCCCAGAACTGATGGCCGATCCATCGGCTAATTGTACAGGAAGGCATTGGCTCTTGTTTCGAACTGGTAAGTGTAGCTGCTGGGCTAAGTTGGTATCCATGAAACAAGAGCATGCTCCGGAGTCGACAATGGCTTTAAGTACGATCACTCCTCCTGAACCCTGCAGGGAAAGAGATAAGGAGATAGGAGCTGAAGATCCTGAAGAGACCTGCGAGAAGCAATCCTCACTTACAGTACACTTACTTGGAGGCCCCACGGGGCAGGCTTGGAGGAAGTGACTGGCAGCTCCACAATAAAGACATAGGTTAGCGGTACGTCGACGTTGGCGTTCCTCTGTAGTTAATGGAGAATGGGTAAGCCCAATCTGCATCGGCTCCGGGTCTTCCAATGAAGAGGAAGGACCACTAACCACTGGAACTGGTGGAATAGCAGGAACAGACGGACTCCATGCGGATCTGAATATACCTGATTTCTCCAACCGTCTCTCTCTTAATCTACGATCAATTTGAATAGCTAATTTTATAAGCTCTTGAAGAGTCTCAGGAATGCCTACTCAAGCCAGCTCACCCTTAAAGGGGAACTGAAGAGAGAGGTATATGGAGGCTGTCCTGTTTATTTCCTTTTAAGCAATACCAGTTACCTGGCAGCCCTGCTGATCCTTTGCCTCTAATACTATTAATCATAGCCCCTGAACAAGCATTCAGCAGATCAGGTGTTTCAGTGGTTCAGACTTTAAAGTTTGATCTGACAAGACTAGCTGCATGCTTGTTTCTGGTTTTATTCAGATACTACTGCAGAGAAATAGACCAGCAGGCTGCCAGGCAACTGGTATTGATTAAAAGGAAATAAACATTACAGCCTCCATATAGCTCTCTCTTCAGTTCCCCTTAAAGAGAATCACAAAGACCCAACCGGAATTGGAATTTTAATGCAGCGTCATTCCACTGTGTATCAGGGCTCACTCGGCGGAAGTCAGTGACGTACTCTTCCACGGGGCGTCTGCCCTGTCGAAGGGATTGTAGAGCCGATTCTGCAGAGGCAGCTCGTCCCGGATCGTCATACAGTTCAGCCAGGGCAGTAAAGAATGCTTCCAAGGTACTGAGAGATGCATGTTGCTGGTCTCTCAATTGCAGAGCCCAGGCCTGAGGCTCTCCTTGCAGAAGGGAGATGACCGTTCCCACCTTAATTGGCTCTGATGCAAAAGTCCGGGGCAGCAAGGAGAAGTGAAGGAGACAGGCACTCTTGAATTGTCTAAATTTTCCCCGATCCCCCGAGAATCGCTCGGGCAACGGAATCCTTGGCTCTGGCGCAGGAGCAGGTAATGTAGCGGGAGGGAGGATGCCAACAGCAGGTGCCCTGGCTTGAATCTGATCCTGCATTTGGACATAACCCTGTTGGACCTGTTGTACAGAGATCCTGAGTTCAGCAATCTGTTGGCATAGTTGATCCATAGGAGAGAGTTCCGCAGCACTTGATACTCCAGAGGTGTCCATATTGGCTGTTCGTATCTGTTATATCTTCGGCCGCTGTTGATTCTTCCACCGCAGGAAGAGATGTTGCCCAGTAGTGTTGCCCAGCGTCCACGGGTCTTCACCGACAAACCCCGAAGGTAAGGCTGGACTTAGCTGCCTAGTGTGAACCAGTTCACTACTGGGATAATCTCAGCTGGTGGTCGAAAGAACAGTGGCACCTCAGTGTAGAGTATCCAGTAAGTAATCCGGGTCCGGGCAAAGGTCAGGGCAGGCAGACGTGGTCGAGAGGCAGGCGTAAGGTCAAGGCAGGCGGCAGACAGGCGTTAGTCGAGATGCAGGCGTAGGGTCGAGGCAGGCGGCAGGCAGGCGTAATCGAGTTGCAGGCAGGGTCGAGGCAGGCGGCAGACAGACGTGGTCAAGTATCAGGCAAAGGGTTAAACCAGGGGCAGAAGACAAAGAGTAGTCAGGCAATCCGGGTCACAACGGCAGATCAAACAAGTAGAAGGCTGGCTGGAGCTCAAGGGCTAGACAGGCGAACCACACACTAGCTGCCAGAACGAACAGCACCGACTGCTGGGAGAGCAGGCCTTTTATAGGGGCAGGGCTGCACTTTGGCGCGTAATCTTGAATGCTGTGCATGCGTATGAATGTCCGCCAAAACCCAGCGCATGCGTACGCAAGGTCTGACGCCATTCCGTATGAATGTACGCACGCCCCCGGCAGCCGTCGCTAAACCGCGGCCGGCAACGCGCGCGCGCACAGAGACCAAAGGATGCCAGTGCAATGCGGAAGTCACATGCGGAAGACGCCGAGGACGGAGCAGAGCCACGTGAGTATGACAATATTAATCCCAGTCACCCAGTGACCAATTGTGCAAAGTTCGAGAACCCTACCATTAAAAGTGTAAGAATCGCTGCAGTTTACATTTTCTCAGTTAAATTTGCATTTGTCTCCGCCTACTGATGACACAGCATTGCCCGATTATGTATTTTGCAGGTGATGGCTGCACCCACTTTTCCTAACCCTAACACACAATTAATCAATTACTCAATGACCAAGTTTGTGAGCTTTGCGGTCTTTGGCATCAATAACCTGCATTAAAATGAAACAAATCATATTGGCTGTTTGTGGCTCCACCCCCTTTTATAAATTTAAACCCCAGTCACCCAATGATCAACTGTACCAGGTTTGAGGCTTGTGCCATTAACAGTGCAAGAATGGCAGCAATGAAATATTCCCCTGAAAAATCAATAGGTAATTTTTTATTGCCTTTTGTAGGCTCCACCCACTTTTCTGAATATTAATCCCAGTCACCCAGTAACCAACTGTGCAAAGTTTGAGAACCCTACCATTAACAGTGTAAGAATGGCTGCTGTTTACATTTTCCCAGTAAAATTTGTATTTGTTTCCGCCCACTTATGACCCGGCGTTGCCCGCTTATGTATTTGGCTGGTGTTGGCTGTGCCCACTTTTCTAACCCTCACACACAATGAATCAATTACTCAATTACCAAGTTTGTGAGCTTTGCGGTGCTGTGGCTGTTTGTGGCTGGGATTATGTGCCTGCAGCCATGGTATACCCAAAATCACTGGAAATAAGGGAGACGGAAGCAGATCAATGCTGAGATACTCTTGGTGTTCAGAAGAGAGGGTAACCAGTAAAGGTAGGGTTTCTTGTTTAATAGGCCCAGAACTGATGGCCGATCCATCGGCTAATTGTACAGGAAGGCATTGGCTCTTGTTTCGAACTGGTAAGTGTAGCTGCTGGGCTAAGTTGGTATCCATGAAACAAGAGCATGCTCCGGAGTCGACAATGGCTTTAAGTACGATCACTCCTCCTGAACCCTGCAGGGAAAGAGATAAGGAGATAGGAGCTGAAGATCCTGAAGAGACCTGCGAGAAGCAAACATCACTTACAGTACACTTACTTGGAGGCCTCACGGGGCAGGCTTGGAGGAAGTGACCGGCAGCTCCACAATAAAGACATAGGTTAGCTGTACGTCGACGTTGGCGTTCCTCTGTAGTTAATGGAGAACGGGTAAGCCCAATCTGCATCGGCTCCGGGTCTTCCAATGAAGAGGAAGGACCACTAACCACTGGAACTGGTGGAATAGCAGGAACAGGCGGACTCCATGCAGATCTGAATATACCTGATTTCTCCAACCGTCTCTCTCTTTGCGAGACTCTGCTGCGGGAGCCGGAGTCATGTGGACAGCTCTAGCTGATGGCCCACGTGACTCATAGCTGGTGGTGAAGACAGGCTTCCTACTGGAGCCAGAGCTGTAACGCTATGGGGGCCGCCAATGTTCTGGTCAGGAAAGACCAGCGGGAACATCTGTGGCAAGGACCAGAGGCCACCGGGGAGTGACTCAGCTGCTGCAGGGTTAACGTCCAGGGACTGCCGCTTGTCGGAGGGAGGACAGAAAAGGAGTGCTTGGGCAACATAATGCAAGACTCGGAGCCCTTGGCTGGATAGGTGAGGGCTTGCGGTATGTCCTGCACCTGCTTGTGGGGAACATCTGGAAGCACATTTGGACTATAAGACACAGGGACTTTTTCTCCCCACTTTTGGGGGAGAAAAAGTGTGTCTTATAGTCAGAAAAATACGGTAAATTACAGATAAACTGTAGTTATGGGAGCCTGAGAAATGCTCTGTATTTCTGCTTTGAGTTATCCTTTAACCACTTCAGGACCACAGTGCTAAACCCCCCTAAAGACCAGGCTATTTCTTTCAAAATAGGCCACTGCAGCTTTAAAGCCAAGCTGCAGGGCCACACAACAAAGCACACTAGTGATCCCCCCCTCCCTTTTCTCCCCACCAACTGTGTTTATTTTTTTATCAATATTTATTTTGTTTATTTTTAAATAAATGTACCTGTTTTTGTATTTTTTTTCCCTCCCCACAGTGAGCCAATCATGGCGATCGGCTGTCATAGGCTTCAGCCTATGAGAGCCGATCGCTCTCTTATGCCCCAGGGGGGCAGCCGTGTCGCACGGCTGTCCCCAGTACAGCTCTACTGCAGATCTCAGCTCTGTACTTAGTCAAAAGACGGCGGTTTTGCCATCTAAAAGTCTCCCGATCGCCGCTCGGAGACTGAAGGTGGGGCGGAGCTCCACCACCCAAGCAGGAGATGCGCGCATGATCTCCTGCAGCAGCCGACCCCAGGACATGACGCCAATTGGGGTTAGGCGTAGTGTTGGGCGAACATCTAGATGTTCGGGTTCGGGCCGAACAGGCCGAACATGGCCGCGATGTTCGGGTGTTCGACCCGAACTCCGAACATAATGGAAGTCAATGGGGACCCGAACTTTTGTGCTTTGTAAAGCCTCCTTACATGCTACATACCCCAAATTTACAGGGTATGTGCACCTTGGGAGTGGGTACAAGAGGGAAAAAAATTTAGCAAAAAGAGCTTATAGTTTTTGAGAAAATTGATTGTAAAGTTTCAAAGGAAAAATTGTCTTTTAAATGCTGAAAATGTCATGTTTCTTTGCACAGGTAACATGGTTTTTACCGCCAGGCAGTCATAAATGTAATAAAGAGAAGAGGTTCCATAAACAGGGACCGGTAACGCTAACCCAGCAGCAGCAGCAGCACACGTGATGGAACAGGAGGAGGCGCAGGAGGAGAAGGCCACGCTTTTTGAGACACAACAACCCAGGCCTTGCATGAGGACAAGAAGCGTGCGGATAGCATGCTTTTTACCGCCATGCAGTCATAAATGTAATAAAGATAAGAGGTTCAATAAACAGGGACCGGTAACGCTAACCCAGCAGCAGCAGCAGCACACGTGATGGAACAGGAGGAGGCGCAGGAGGAGAAGGCCACGCTTTTTGAGACACAACAACCCAGGCCTTGCATGAGGACAAGAAGCGTGCGGATATAGCAGCAATGCTTTTTGCCGCCATGCAGTCATAAATGTAATAAAGAGAAGAGGCTCAATAAACAGGGACCGGTAACGCTAACCCAGCAGCAGCAGCAGCACAGAGCACACGTGACGGAACAGGAGGAGGCGCAGGAGGAGAAGGCCACGCTTTGAGACACAACAACCCAGGCCTTGCATGAGGACAAGAAGCGTGCAGATAGCATGCTTTTTACCGCCATGCAGTCATAAATGTAATAAAGATAAGAGGTTCAATAAACAGGGACCGGTAACGCTAACCCAGCAGCAGCAGCAGCAGCACAGAGCACACATGATGGAACAGGAGGAGGCGCAGGAGGAGAAGGCTACGCTTTGAGACACAACAACCCAGGCCTTGCATGAGGACAAGAAGCGTGCGGATATAGCAATGCTTTTTGCCGCCATGCAGTCATAAATGTAATACAGATGAGAGGTTCAATAAACAGGGACCGGTAACGCTAACCCAGCAGCAGCAGCAGCACAGAGCACACGTGATGGAACAGGAGGAGGCGCAGGAGGAGAAGGCCACGCTTTTTGAGACGCAACCCAGGCCTTGCATGAGGACAAAAAGCGTGCGGATATAGCAATGCTTTTTGCCGCCATGCAGTCATAAATGTAATACAGATGAGAGGTTCAATAAACAGGGACCGGTAACGCTAACCCAGCAGCAGCAGCAGCACAGAGCACACGTGATGGAACAGGAGGAGGCGCAGGAGGAGAAGGCCACGCTTTTTGAGACGCAACCCAGGCCTTGCATGAGGACAAAAAGCGTGCGGATATAGCAATGCTTTTTGCCGCCATGCAGTCATAAATGTAATACAGATGAGAGGTTCCATAAACAGGGACCGGAAACGCTAACCCAGCAGCAGCAGCACACGTGATGGAACAGGAGCAGGCGCAGGAGGAGAAGGCCATGCTTTTTGAGACACAACAACCCAGGCCTTGCATGAGGACAAAAAGCGTGCGGATATAGCAGCAATGCTTTTTGCCGCCATGCAGTCATAAATGTAATACAGATGAGAGGTTCAATAAACAGGGACCGGAAACGCTAAACCATCCCAGATGTTCATTGGTCATGTTACTTGGTTGGGGTCCTGGAGTGTTGCGTAGTCATTTCCAATCCAGGATTGATTCATTTTAATTTGAGTCAGACGGTCTGCATTTTCTGTGGAGAGGCGGATACGTGAACCTTGCAGGCAACGGCATTCTTCAAGCTTCGGGTTATTTTGCTGACCACGTGCTCATGCAACTCAGGCACTGCAGAGCGCGCAAAGTGGTAGCGGCTGGGAACCACGTAACGTGGGATGGCCACTGACATCATGCCCTTGAAGCTGTTTGTCTCCACCACTCGATATGGCAGCATTTCGCAGGCCAGAAGCTTGGCTATGCTGGCTCTTACTGCCACGGCCCGGGGGTCATTTGCTGGCAATTTCCTCTTGCGCTCAAACATCTCCGAGACAGACAACTGAACCGTAGGGCTGCACAACGAAGGGCTGTTGGTTGTTGTGTTTGATGAACACTGGGAGACCTCAAGAGCACTACTCCGGAAAGTGACAGTGTCAGCGTCATCTGATTTTTTGGAATGTTTTGAACCACGCAATGGCTGGGCTACTGCTGCTGCTGAGGCGGGTCTGGTGGTGAGTCTGGTGAACCCAAGGGAGGCAGTGTTGCTGGTGGTACCCTGTCCTGCCGCGTTTGCCCACAGAGTGGGATGTTTGGATAGCATGTGGCGGCTCATGCTGGTGGTGGAGAGGTTGTTAATACTTTTCCCCCTGCTCAGGCGGGTCTTGCACACCTTGCAAATCGCCATGGTAACATCCTCAGTGCAGTCTTCAAAGAAAGCCCAGAATTTGGAGCACCTGCCTTGCTGGCGATTTCTGTTTGCGCCTCTTTTGCCTCTCACTTGAACTTCCACGCTTGTGGTGCCTGAAATTGCGCGCCGCCTACCTTGTGGCACAAGGCGAACTCGTGCAGCAGTGGGTTCTTCAACAGACTCATCTGTGCTGCTGCTACGACGGCGATGTTCTCGTTCACAAACAAAATCTGGGTCTATGTCCACATTGTCCATACCCTCCTCTTCCATCTCCTCAAACTCGTCATATGTCATTGTGGGGGGCCGCCGCCGTGGAGTACAGCTCCCCAGCACAACCGTCAGGGGAAACACCTCTTCCCTTGCCCCTCCCTCTTTCACCGGATTTCTTCCTCATTTCACTTATCCTTACAGTACACGCTGACTGGCAGCAGTACAGTGGCAGTACAGAAATGCTATACAGTGGTGGGTGAGCGGTGTACCACTATTGCCAGCAGCGACACAGAGCACAATGCTATACAGTGGCGGGTGAGCGGTGTACTACTGTTCCCAGCAGACAAAGAGTGGCAGTAAACACAATGCTATATAGTGTGGCTGAGCCGTGTACACAGAGTGGCAGTAAACACAATGCTATATAGTCTGCTATATAGTCACCCCGAACGGGGTGATGTTCTGCAGCACCCGAACAGTGGCGAACACTGTTCGCCCAACACTACTGGGAACGCAGATTTTAGTACCTAAACACACGATACAACATGTTTTCCGGGGTCGGACTCTGAGGCACATACAGATGGTCCCGATCATCATCCTCATCATACAACTCTTCTCCTGAGTCTGACCCACCCACCACCTCTGCCACCCCAACATCCCCAGACACAGTCACAGACCCCTCATCGTCCTCAACATTAACTTGGGATGCTGGCCTGAGCCCGACCTCCTCCTCCACATCAGGCCCCATCATCCCCTCAATGGCAGCCCTCATTAATCGCTCTGGCGCCGGACCGATGGACACAACGTTCTCCTCCGGGGAGGGCTGCTGCTGACCACTGGCTGCTGGGGTGGATGTTATAGCTTGCGTGGGGCGTTGGCTGTTGCTGTTGTTGGGAGTGCTGCTCACAGCGGAGGTCTCTGAGGAACTCATGGTGAGCTCATATAGTGGTTGACGGTGAGTGGAGTATTACTGATCCCAGCAATATACACACTGACTGGCAGAGTACGCAATGCTATATAGTCTGGCTGAGCCGTGTACACAGAGTGGCAGTGAACAATGCTATATAGTCTGGCTGAGCGGTGTACACAGAGTGGCAGTACACACAATGCTATATAGTCTGGCTGAGCCATGTACACAGAGTGGCAGTAAACAATGGTATATAGTCTGGCTGAGCGGTGTACACAGAGTGTCAGTAAACAATGGTATATAGTCTGGCTGAGCGGTGTACACAGAGTGTCAGTAAACAATGGTATATAGTCTGGCTGAGCGGTGTACACAGAGTGTCAGTAAACAATGGTATATAGTCTGGCTGAGCGGTGTACACCGAGTGTCAGTAAACAATGGTATATAGTCTGGCTGAGCGGTGTACACAGAGTGTCAGTAAACAATGGTATATAGTCTGGCTGAGCGGTGTACACAGAGTGTCAGTAAACAATGGTATATAGTCTGGCTGAGCGGTGTACACAGAGTGTCAGTAAACAATGGTATATAGTCTGGCTGAGCGGTGTACACAGAGTGGCAGTAAACAATGGTATATAGTCTGGCTGAGCGGTGTACACAGAGTGTCAGTAAACAATGGTATATAGTCTGGCTGAGCGGTGTACACCGAGTGTCAGTAAACAATGGTATATAGTCTGGCTGAGCGGTGTACACAGAGTGTCAGTAAACAATGGTATATAGTCTGGCTGAGCGGTGTACACAGAGTGTCAGTAAACAATGGTATATAGTCTGGCTGAGCGGTGTACACAGAGTGTCAGTAAACAATGGTATATAGTCTGGCTGAGCGGTGTACACAGAGTGTCAGTAAACAATGGTATATAGTCTGGCTGAGCGGTGTACACAGAGTGTCAGTAAACAATGGTATATAGTCTGGCTGAGCGGTGTACACAGAGTGGCAGTACACACAATGCTATATAGTCTGGCTGAGCGGTGTACACAGAGTGGCAGTACACACAATGCTATAGAGTCTGGCTGAGCGGTGTACACAGAGTGGCAGTACACACAATGCTATGTAGTCTGGCTGAGCGGTGTACACAGAGTGGCAGTAAACACAATGCTATATATAGCGTGGCTGAGCGAGGTGCACAGTGGCAGTACACACAATGCTATATAGTCAGGCTGAGCCGTGTACACAGAGTGGCAGTACACACAATGCTATATAGTGTGGCTGAGCGAGCGGTGTACTACTATTCCCAGCAGACACAGAACAGTAAACACAATGCTATATAGTGTGGGTGAGCGAGCGGTGTACCACTATTCCCAGCAGACACAGAACAGTAAACAGAATGCTATATAGTGTGGCTGAACGAGCGGTGTACCACTATTCCCAGCAGACACAGAACAGTAAACAGAATGCTATATAGTGTGGCTGAGCGAGCGGTGTACCACTATTCCCAGCAGACACAGAACAGTGAACAGAATGCTATATAGTGTGGCTGAGCGAGCGGTGTACTACTATTCCCAGCAGACACAGAACAGTAAACAGAATGCTATATAGTGTGGCTGAGCGAGGTACACAGAGTGGCAGTAAACAGAATGCTATATAGTGTGGCTGAGCGAGCGGTGTACTACTGTTCCCAGCAGCGACACACAATGACTGGGGGGGACCCTGGCTAGCGTGGCTGGAGAGCGAACTACCCTGCCTGCCTACCCAAAGCTAAACCCACAGAGAAATGGCGGAGATATGACGTGGTTCGGGTATTTATTTACCCGAACCACGTGACCGTTCGGCCAATCAGAGCGCGTTCGGGCCCGAACCACGTGACCCGTTCGGCCAATCACAGCGCTAGCCGAACGTTCGGGGAACGTTCGGCCATGCGCTCTTAGTTCGGCCATGTGGCCGAACGGTTTGGCCGAGCACCGTCAGGTGTTCGGCCGAACTCGAACATCACCCGAACAGGGTGATGTTCTGCAGAACCCGAACAGTGGCGAACACTGTTCGCCCATCACTAGTTAGGCGGTCCTGGGGCTGCCGCCACGGTCACGCCCATTTAGCACAACACTGGAGTAAATAATCATGCATACAAGCTGGTGATATCAGGAGCCCGAGTTAAAATACTCATGGTGAACAGGAAATGGAGATGAAATAAAATAAATTATATCTCAACAGATACAGCACTTGAAGTCTTAGTTCATCCACTAATTTTCAATGCATGCTAGTCAATAGGTGTCTAATGGTCACAGTACAAGTTGCATTATGCAACACATTGGGAACAGAGCTGTAAGAATGTGAGTGATGTTTGATGAAAGTGACGTTGGGTGCAGATTGCATTGAAAATAGCAGCATTCTGCATTTATTTTGTAACATCTAAGATGGTGGTAAGGGGCAGAGCAAAGGTGTAGTACATAATTATGGTTTGCCTGAAAACATGATGGGAGCATGGTAGGACATTAACAGACACAATATGGGGAAGGTCTGGCAACCACAATGTCTGATGAGGTATTAGCTCCCTTGTTGTGTTTGTTAGAATTATGTTTTGGCTTTGTGTTGTACCACCCGTTGGTGCCATGCTGTTTTCATGCCTCCTTATTATATTCTATGTGAAAAGAGGCAGTTAGAGCATTTGCACTGCAGCCTGGGAGAAGGAGGAAAACTTTGTGCCTGACATCTTGCAACTAGTACTATTCCGCATGCTCAGGCATACAGGTAGAGTTGGCCTGAACAGTCTGCCCAGTGGGTAGTTCACGCAGATATCAGCTACACACGCCCGTGGCTGGTAGCAAATACATAGCAAATTCCACCCACCTCCTATACCTCGTCATTGGGTTCAACTTTGACCCTCTACATCACAGTCAGCAGACACATGGTAGCCAATCAGGCTGCACTTGCCCACGCCCCCCCCCCCTCCCATAAAAACACTGCCGCGTCAGCCACGTTCTCAGTCTGCTGATGCTGCTGTAGTGAGAGTAAGGGAAAGACATTTGAAGCTAGAGAAAGCGTTAAGTAGGCTGTTGTTAACTTGCTCCTCGCTGAATTTTGTTGCTGAAAGCACCCCACAAAAGCTCTTTTGAGAGCTAATATTCTTCTGATGTGTTTTTTTTTTGTGTGTGACACAGACAGGCATAGATACAGCCCTGTCTGTCGCAGCTGGGCCTAGTTGCTGTACTGTGCCAGGCCCAGCATACTCTGTATTACCATTGCATATTTTTCCTCTGTATTTGTGATTTAACTTACTAAAGCATAGCTGTCTTTGTGGGTGACACTGCATATAGATACAGCCCACAGACAGTTGCCAGCCAGGCCAGCTGGGATTTTTAGTCTCACTCCCACTACTGGCAGCACACAGTATTACCATACCATTGCAAATCTTTTCACTGTATTTGTGATTTAACTTACTAAAGCATATCTGGAAAATGTTATAGGAGGTCAGTCTTAACTAAGGGCACTAAAATGGAAGGACCTCTGAAAGAAAAAGCTGTGATCATAATGTGCTAATTACGATATTGCAAAATGTGGTGTAATTTTCGTACTTTCCCTTGTAATGGAAAAACCATAATCACCAAAAAATTTGATGAAATTTTGCATACTTTCAGCCATACACAAATTTTCATAGTTACAATCATTTTCATAATTACGATCTTTTTCATGATGAAATTTTCCTAATTCTGAAAATCTTAGGCATTACAAGTATTTTTCAGGATGAAAAACACACAATTACGATTTCATGTCACCCCTAATTTTATCATTTTGTGTATTTTTTTATTTGATTTTGCAAGACATTATAAATTATGAGTAACCTGAAATTAAACACAAAATAACGATTTAACGCAAAATTACAACATGCAATTATGAATTACAAAATTACGAATTACAAAATTTCAGATTTTAACCACTTCAGCTCAAAGGGTTGTTAACTTTATGCATCCGAGCAAATTTCACCTCCCATTCATTCGCCATTAACTTTATCACTACTTATCACACTGAAATAATCTATATCTTGTTTTAGGCTTTCTTTGGAGGTACATTTTGCTATGAATTATTTTATTCTAAATCCATTTTAACAGGAAGATTAAGAAAGAAATGGAAAAAAAATAATTATTTCTCAGTTTGTGGCCATTATAGCTTTAAATTAATACATGCTACCGTAATCAGAACCCATGTATTTTATTTGCCCATTTGTCCCGGTTATTACACCGTTTAAATTATGTCCCTATCACAATTTATGGCGCCAATATTTTATTTGAAAATAAATGTGCATTTTCAATTTGCGTCCATCACTATTTACGAGCCTATAATTTAAAAAAATTATATTAATATACTCTCTTGACATATTTGAAAAGTTCAGACCCTTAGGTAAATATTTATGTTTTGATTTTTTTATTGTATTTTTTTTATTTTATTTTATATGGGTAATTTTTGGTGTGGGGAAGTAAACAGCTAATTTTTAAATGTAATTTAATGTATTTATCTAATAAAAAAATGCATGTGGGTGTAGTTTACTATTTGGCCACAAGTCAGCAGCACAGCCTATCTGGACGAACATATTCATCCAGATAGGCTCAAGTGGATAACAAATTATAATTTTGTGTCATAATCTCAAATTTAGTGTCGTAATTATGAAAATGCAACATTTCGGCTCATCACTATTGAGTGGCGCTACTATGGAAAGTAGTACTAAGGGAAAGGTCTAATAGTGTAATTTACTATTTGGCAACAAGATGGCCACAGTCAAAGTTCTGGAAGCGTACAATGACGCTTCCAGGAACTAGACTGAGGACGGGGAACTTTTTTTTTTTTTTTGCAGAAAGACTGCAGTCTCTGATAAGAGTCCATCGGTTTTCTGCGGGGGACTTAGATCGATGAATGGGAATTATATTCGGGGGCTAACGGCAGGGGAGGACTGGGACCTTTTGGCCTGGGGGGAAAATGCAACCCAGAGGCCCTTGAGGGGGTAAAGACAGATGACCAAAATGGGCGTGACCATCGCATGCTGTGGGTGGAGTCAACTGCATGACATGTCAGTATGGACCAAAAATCTCAGAGGAATGCCATAAAGAATTAAAATTAAGGCAGTTCTGATGGCAAAAACAGAATTTATTCAGTACTAGCAAGACATACTGTACCTAATAAAGTGGCTTGTGAAATACAGGTAGTCCTTGGTTAATGAAGGAAATAGGGAATGTAGGTTTGTTCTTAATCTAAATCTGTTCTTAAGTCAGTACACTAATTTCTGTGCCTCTTCTGTCCCCCTCTATGTCACCTATTCCCCCTGTGCCTTTTTTGTCCCCCTCTGTCTCTTTTGTTTCCCTCTGTGTCACCTCATGTCCCTTGTTCCTTTTTTCCCTGTGTCACTTTTGTTCCCCCTGTGCCCCACCCCCATGGCTCCTGTGTTCCCCCCACTGTGGTTCCTTTGGTTCCCCACTCCCCGCAGCGGGAAGAGCAGCAGTCTACTCACCTACTCCTGGGTGCCTGCATGATAAGCGCCCTCCTCTCCCTGCTCCCTTCTAATGCCGGTGTCGCGTAATGATGTGACAAATATAATCCAGCAGTAGGAGGTACCAGTGAAGAAGATAGAACGCTTATCATGGAACCGGCCGCGCTGGGAGTAACCATGGTACCTGGAGGCTAAGTGACAGGAAAGTCACCATAGTTACTCTCAGCTTACGGAGAGCAGAGAGATTTGCTATTGGATCGAGGACATGTGAGTACTACTCTTAAAGGGATACTGTAGGGGGTCGGGGGAAAATGAGTTAAACTTACCTGGGGCTTCTAATGGTCCCCCGCAGATATCCTGCGCCCGCGCAGCCGCTCACCGATGCTCCGGCCCCGCCTCCGGCTCACATCTGGAATTTCAGACTTTAAAGTCTGAAAACCACTGCGCCTGCGTTGCCGTGTCCTCGCTCCCGCTGACGTCACCAGGAGTGTACTGTGCAGGCACAGACCATACTGGGCTTGTGCTATACACTCCTGGTGACATCAGCGGGAGTGAGGACACGGCAATGCAGGCACAGTGATTTTCAGACTTTAAAGTCTGAAATTCCAGAAGTGAACCGGAGGCGGGGCCGGAGCATCGGTGAGTGGCTGCGCGGGCACAGGATGTCTGCGGGGGGCCATTAGAAGCCCCAGGTAAGTTCAACTCATTTTCCCCCGACCCCCCTACAGTATCCCTTTAAGGGGGGCTGTGGAGCAAAGGGACAGCTCAGCCTGAGGCCCCTGCAGAGGGTGAGGGACCAGGCATGGCCACACGCCTCCCTGATCACACTTTCATAGTTGGAAATGTTCGCCGCATGCGCAGTACCAATTTTTAGCAACTTCGCAAACGCAGAATGCTCCCGGCTGTGGGATCGCAATTTAGGAGGCACATGCAACTTTCAGAGGGAACAGCTGCTGAATGGATATCAGAGAGAGACAAGAAGGACAACAGGGAGAGGAAATGGTGAGGGAAACAGGCATGGGCAGAAGTGCATCACTGGCTGCGACTGGCCAGATTACCAGGAGGGGTTGTGTAATATTACAAGACACAAAGCTGCCAGCGAGGGAGCACCTCATGGGGCTTGAGGATGCCCCAGGTAAGTATAAATACACCAGTACACAACTCAGGTACATTTTAAGGTTTCCTTTAACGGACTTCCAATGCAAAGTAAAAAAAAAATTTTTAATCACCTATGGGTTCTTTTGGCCCCGAGCAGCAGTCACAGTTCCTTGCCACAGCCCCGGTCCTCTTCAATGTCCCTGCTGGCCGTCTACAATGATGGCTACCCGCCAGGTGGTCGGGTCTTCTGTGCCTGCACGTCCACATCTGGCGCATACTGGACGCGTGCAAAACGAATGCTCAGGCGCAGTATGCGCCAGATGACGTGGACTCAGGCGCAGAAGAGCCGACCCTGCCAGCAGGTAGACATCATTGCGGACGGCCAGCAGGGACACTGAAGAGGACCAGGGCTGCGGCAAGGGACTGCGGCTGCTACTCGGGGCCGGAAGAAGCGTGATTAAAAAAGAGATTTTTTTTTTTTTTATTGTGCATCGGAAGTCCTTTAAGTAAATCAAAAAGGAAAAAGGACCCGCAACATCCACACACATTTAGACCAGAGGGAGCAAGGAACCAGAAAGCTCGAATGTCCAGTAGAAAAGAAAGTTCCGCTACACCGGTGGCTGGGTGCAAAAAGGTTTCTCCGTTTATTGATACATCAATCAGTGAGTACAAAAGTTTAAAAAAGCTCACGCGTATCGGAGCTCATGGCTGCCATGAGCTCCGATACGCGTGAGCTTTTTTAAACTTTTGTACTCACTGATTGATGTATCAATAAACGGAGAAACCTTTTTGCACCCAGCCACCGGTGTAGCGGAACTTTCTTTTCTACTGTCCTTTAAAGAGAACCTGTACTTAGTAAAAATATTTAAAATAAACACATGAGGTAACTTCAAATGAACATTACATAGTTACCTTGCCATTAGTTCCTCTCAGAAGCTCACCATTTTCTTCTGACAATAATCCCTTCCAGTTCTGACAATATTTTGTCAGATCTGAAATATATCAGTTGCTGTCAGTAAAATATCAGTTGCTGTCAATTATAGCTGAGAGGAAAACGGATGTACCAGGTAATGTTCATGTTTCCCTATGGCTCAAGTGGGCGATGTTACAGTTTAACTGTGTGCTGACCAGAAAGCTGTTATGGGTAATAGCCATTTTCAAAATGGAGGATGGAAAATTCCCTTGATCATAGTGAACAAACAGGACGCGGGACAGGAGAAAGACACTGAGGAGTAGACTACATGGAAGGTAAGTATGACTTGTGTATGCTTATTTTGACTTTTATTTTCAGTACAGGTTTTCTTTAAGTAAAGTTGTAAGTGTTAGTGATATAGTACAGTATATCAGTGTGCAGTCAAACTAGAAGAATATATAAATATGCATACAAAGAGCCAGTGCTGCAAAAAGCTAAAACTAGCAGGCAGCAGTGAAAGGGTTACATGTACACAGAGCTGGCCAGTTCAAAACAGAGCAAACAAATGAAGAGGAGAGGAGGTGTCGGCTTACAAAGAACAGTCTGGTCCCTGATGTCTGGCTGCAGTGATCTGTGTCCTGTCCCTTCCAGCTTCAAGGGGCAGGAGGCTGGGATTGAGGGAGAAACTGCAGCGTTCATTTCACCAGGCACTGGCAGCACTGGAATCCTCCGGCAGCCTGGCCATTTCAAATGATGCGCTAGAGCCACCTCTGCTCTCTCTTCACTGGCTGGCTGCTACTACAGGCAGGGGGCAGACCTCTGTTGCCTAGCAGCACCTCGAGATTCACCAACACGCACTGCATTCGGCCGGGGGAGGGAGACGCTTCTATGACAAGTAGGAAAAAAATCCTGGCGGCCCTAATGAAAGGTGCAGGAGGCGGCCCGGGGGGCAATCGCCCCCTGTCCCCCCAGGCCAGTCCGCCTATGGCTAACGGCGGGCGGTGGGAGCGGGCGTGGCAGCGTGTACGATCGCACGCACCGCACACTGGCAGCAGCACAGCCTATCTGGATGAACATATTCGTCCAGATAGGCTCAAGTGGATAACAAATTACAATTTTGTGTCATAGGCTCAAGTGGATAACAAATTACAATTTTGTGTCATAATCTCAAATTTAGTGTCGTAATTATGAAAACGCAACATTTCCCCTAATGTTCCCTGTTTCTGTGTATTTTACCAAATGAACATATACCAATATCGGCGATGTTTTTGAAACTACAAATCACTTGTTTGTATTTGTACTTGTGTTGCTGGATGTCCTACTGATTGTACAGTGTGTTGAAAAGTGCTCATGTATCTATGCTCCCTACTATTGCCTATGTTGTACTATTCACAGCACATGGAAGATAATGTAACTATAAAAATAAAACAAAAATAATAAAAACAACAACAATATCAAATTTAGAAATACAACACAACTTATTTAATAGTTTATTTGTACTATAAATAGAGGTAACAAAATAAGGCATTTAGAAAATAACTTTCTTCTCCATCATCTAGATAAACTTGAAAATTTAAATATTGCACTGGCTCTCCTGATCACAGAATTGTTCCCTTCATAACCGGCTGCTGCCTTGTGGCTGCAAGGTCATAGAGAGGTTCTCGTGGCATATTTCGGGGCGTTTGATTTTCACCTGTAAAAATAAATAAAATGAATAAAAATAAAGTCACATATTTGATCAGCCTATAGGTGTATCAGCACCGGGTTACAATCATCTGATTGGCATTAAAGGGAATCCGAACAGAAGAAATAAAGGGAATCTGAACTTACCTAGGGCTTCCTCCAGCCCCCGTAGCCCGCGAGGTCCCTCAGCGTCCTGCGGTTCCCCTTCCGTGGTCCTCGGTGGTTAACTCTGTGACTTTGGCTTAGATTGAGCATGCGCAGCACATCTGTGCACCTGGCACATCACCAAGCTGGTCGTCGTAAGTGTCCTGCACATGTCCAATTTCAGCTGACAGACAGACACGTCGGCGCATGCTCGACTTCAGGCAAAGTCACCGAGTTAACGGAGGCACCAGCTGGACCATGGAGGGGACCCAGAGGACACCAAAGGCGCTACGAGGTGCTGGAAGAAGCCCCAGATAAGTCCATATTCCATTTTTTTTCTGTTCAGGGTCCCTTTAACCCTCCTGGCGGTCTATTAAAAACCGCCAGGGGGCAGCGCAGCCGTTTTTTTTTTTTTTTAAATCATGTAGTGAGCCCTAGCCGCTGCTCAGCGGCATCCCCCCAGCCCCGCCGATCGCCTCCGGCGATAGGCAATCAGGAAATCCCGTTCAAAGAACGGGATTTCCTGGAGGGCTTCCCCCGTCGCCATGGCGATGGGGCGGGATGACGTCACCAACGTCATGGACGTCGTGACGTCTATGGGAGTCCCGATCCACCCCTTGC
Organism: Hyperolius riggenbachi; assembly: GCF_040937935.1. Taxonomy (NCBI): domain Eukaryota; kingdom Metazoa; phylum Chordata; class Amphibia; order Anura; family Hyperoliidae; genus Hyperolius; species Hyperolius riggenbachi. The sequence continues at coordinate 47,560,254 of NC_090648.1, forward strand.
CGCTGCCTGGCGCTGATAGGCCAGGCAGCGCAGGGGTCTAGGGGGGGGGCTGTGTTGCGACCCGGATAGTGGCGATTGAGCGCGGGGCGGCGGTGATCGAAGTGCTGACGCAGCTAGCAAAGTGCTAGCTGCATTCAGCAAAAAAAAATTTACTCAAATCGGCCCAGCAGGGCCTGAGAAAACCTCCTGCGCGGCTTACCGCCAGGAAGGTTAAAGCACAACTTTGGTGTAACTAAAATACCAAAAGATGTGCTAATACTAAAAAGTTATAACTACCTGGCATGCCATCAGTGTATTATTCTTCACCAGAGTCTCAAATCAGCCGGGTTCTGACCGGTAGCCCCTCCCCTTGCCAAAAGAGGCAGCAACCTTTCTCTATGTGATATGCAGAAAGGCCACAGCCTTTCTGGGCAAGAGGTGCAGCTAACCTGAAGTGAAAATAAGCTTATAATAAAATGAATTGTATGTGTAGTACAGCTAAGTAATAGAATATTAGTTGCAAAGAAAAGAGTCCTCACAAGTTTCCCTCAGGCATAAAAAAAAATCTGGAACCTGTCTGTTGTATGCAAAACAGAGGCGCATTGCCACTATTGGACCTTTTTGAGCTTGCACTCCTTGCCTGATGAAGCGGGTTATACCTGCGAAACGCGTTGCGGAGTGCCAAAATAAATTGTTATTTGCGATTTGAACAATCTCGATTGTCCATCATTTCAGGAGGTAATTAATGTTGTGCAGAAGGCAATATGCTGTGCGTTTCAGGACCTAACCAGATACGGATTGGGCTTCAACTCACGGAGGAAGGGATCAAGTGAGATCGTGAGGCGACGGGGGGCCATACACCCCGAAAGCGCTGTCTGGTCTTTCCATAAGACCGCAACATCTGGTGAGTGAGTCCATGAAGGGGGAAGAGGTGGATGTATGCAATTTAAGCTGAGAGCGCAATCACAATGAACATTAGAATTTGAAGCTGGCATAACCCAGAGATTTGACTGCAGCACTTGGCGAGAATACGTGTGGACTTTGATATCTTTTCTTACATTAGTCACACAGACTGTCGATATACATTTGTTTTGTGGAGTGAGCGCTGTTGTTATCTGATTTGGGTATGCAAAAGAGCTTCTCTGGGCTCTTCTACAGTCCAGGGCCAAACGGCTGAAGTGTAGTGATGCGGGGTCTTTGGGGCGGCTTCGTGGGACAAGACACCACAGGTAAATATAACCTTTTCATTTCAGCAGTGCTGCAGGATGTAATGAACAACGGGGCAGCTGCAGCGAACAGCACCGCCGCAGCAACTGCCTCCGTGCCTCTGCCCGTCCGGGACGGAACGTTCGTTGTACCAAGGGGTCACCGTCTCGAGCGGGTGCGCGCACAGTTGGGACCTTTATGCTAGGAGGAGGCTCGTCAGTTGATCTGCTAGTCGGCTGATGTCAGAGGAGTCTCACGGCACCCAGGATTGGCTGACTGCAGGGGACGTGCCAGTGGGGTCTCCTCTGCTTCTTAAGCCTCCGGGCTTCATTCGGAAACTGTCTGCTGTCGTAAATACTTTAGTGTTAGCGCTCAGACCTTAGACTAGATCCCAGGTGTGGAAACCAAGGACTTCACACCTAGACTAAGATATTGCTGTATTGTTATTGATTATTTGTGTATGATTCTGGCCTCTGGTGAGGAAATTTCTAGTATAGAATCACCTGCTCCTCAGGTGATCATTAGTTGCAGTACTGTTTGTAACTCCTGCTCCTCAGGTGTTCACTAGCCTGCAGTACAGTCTTAATCACCTGCTCCTCAGGTGTTAACTAGTCGCAGTATTGTTGTAACTCCTGCTCCTCAGGAGTTCACTAGCCTGCAGTGCAGTCTTGGTCACCTGCTCCTCGGGTGATCACTAGTCGCAGTATTGTTTGTATCACCTGCTCCTCAGGTGTCCTCTAGGCTGCAGTACCGTCTTAATCACCTGCTCCTCAGGTGATCACTAGGCTGCAGTACAGTCTGAATCACCCCCTCCTCGGGAGATTCTATCTCTTCAGTATCAGTATCTCCAGCTTGCTGGGGCTTGTACGCAGGGATGAGCAGAAACTACGCCAGTGCGAATTTACGCATCGTATTTCGCACCTACGCATCGTAGTTCATAGACGAAGTTTCAAAAGTACACTTCCGCATTTACGCATAGCGAAGTACCGCTGTGCGTAGTTTACGCCTGCTACGCGTAGTTAACATGTGTATTGCGAAGTATACTATGATGCGGTTCTCGCGTATATTTTTCCGCGTACGGATTAAATATACGCTTGCGCATGCCTAGAAATAGTATTGTTAGTTGTATGCATACAAAAGTGCGTATTGGAAAGGGGAATGTACGCATGGAATAGGTCAACTAAAAGGGGAATTAATGCAGAAATTTTTCCGCATAAGGGCATAAGCGTCTGCATACAATACGCTTTGCACTACGCGTAATTGCGTATTTTAATGCGTAGTCTACGAAATGCGTACGTAGTGAATATTTGATTTCTGAGCCGTAGTTTGGCGAAGCGTAATTGCGGAAAACTACGTGTAGTTCCAGCGTAGCGAAGTTGGCTGACTACAACCATCCCTGCTTGTACGCTATTATACAGTCAGTGTACTGATTGTACCTCACCAGCCCCTCTGGTGAGGTCTCGTCAAACTATTATATTACGGTTGCACCAAGCACTACACTCTTAGCACCCTTTTGGCTATACTAGTATTATTGGTGGTTCTGCAGATCACCATATAATCAGGTATAGCGTCAGGCATTATTGGTGATTCTGCAGATCACCATATAATCAGACATCTGAGTTGCTACACCCAACCGTTACAGAGCAGCAGACCAGAAAAATATGGAGACACTCTGCAACCGGGTCGATGTGTTACCCACTACTGTTAATGAACTCATTAAAACGGTTAACGCGCAACAGACTCAGATTGAGCAACTGACTAAGTCAGTAATCCGCTTACTAGACCCTAATGCTCGAGTGTCACCCCCTTCTGTGATCGAACCGAGGGTGCCCCCACCTGAGAAATTCTCGGGGCATCGCTCGGATTTTCGTAACTTTAAGCATAGATGTTTATCATATTTTGAATTATGACCCATCTCTTCTGGTACAGAAGGTCAGAGGGTCACCTTCATTAAGACATTGTTGTCTGGAGATTCGCAGTCCTGGGCTTATAGTCTTCCTACTGGACATGAGGCCTTGGTTTCAGTGGCAGAATTCTTTAAGGCTATGGCCGTGATTTATGATGATCCCGATTTGGCAGTAACTTCTGAAAGGAAGTTAAAGACCCTCAGGCAGGGACACCGTCCAGTTGAACTTTATGCAGCTGAATTCAGGAGATGCGCGGTGTCAGCCAGGTGGAGGCAATATGCACTCTTAGACTGTTTTTTATCAGGATTGTCTGATGCCGTGGCTGATCTCATGTTGGGTCATCCAGAGCCCAAGACCTTGGATGAGGCCATATCCTTGGCCATCAAAATTGAAAGGCGAGTTCGCTATCAAAAGCAAACTCGGGCTAAGGCCCCAGGAAGGTTCTCTTCTTGTACTTTCTCAGCTCCTACACCTTCCTCTCCACCCTCTGACAAGCCAATGCAGATTGGACATGCCAAGCTTTCAGAGGTTGAGAAAAATAGAAGCGTGTAGAGAAACTATGTTTATATTGTGCTGACAAAGGGCATATAGCTTCCGTTTGTCCCAAGAAATCAGAAAACTCTATCGCCTAGGAGTAGCTGGAGGTACTACCCTAGGCGATCCAGTCTTACCTCTAAATAATAAACGTGTGTTGCTTCCATGCTCTATCACCTGGGAGGGTCAGGTTCACACTATCCAGGCTTTTATAGACTCGGGTTTCGCTGTTAATGTCATGTCTAAAAAAATTGCTGATCAGTTTGGGTTTCCTTTGACTCCTGTGGGGGAACAGATTAAGATTACAGCTGTGGACGATTCTCCACTGCCACTCACCATCACTCAGACTCCTGTATTGTTATGCCAGATTGGGGTCCTGCACAGGGAGCAAATGCAGTTTTTGGTGTTAGAGATGTCCACAGACTCCACATCCACGGTCATCCTGGGGATGCCATTGTTAAAGAAGCACTCCCCGGACATTGATTGGAGTACCAGACAGTTAATAAGCTGGTCACCATACTTCCATATCCACTGTCTAGAGCAGATTCCCCTCGCAGCTACTGAAGTACAAGTAGTTGAAACCGTTGAGCAGGAGTTGGAACCCTCCAGGGAAGAAGTTGAGTTGGATTGGGCATCAGAATTGGCCCCTTTTCAACAGGAAATCCCTGAAGGCAAACCAGAGGGGGTCTTTTTGTTCCTCTCCAGTTTAGATTCAAGATGTTACAGACATTTCATGCCCATAAAACTGCTGGTCACCCTGGGGTGTCTCGTACCCAGGAATTATTAAGTCATAGTGTGTGGTGGCCCTCAATCAGTTCTGACTGTAGAGAGTTTGTGGGAAGCTGCGCTGTTTGTGCCAGGAGCAAGACTTCTAGGAGAGCTCCTGCAGGCACCTTGCAGGCTCTTCCGGTACCCGAGGAACCCTGGACCCATGTGTCCATGGATTTCGTGGGCGAACTGCCTCTCTCTGAGGGTAAAACAGTCATATGCGTGGTGGTCGACAGGTTTAGTAAGATGGCACACTTCATCCCCTTGAACGGACTGTTCATACTCCACATCTTCAGACTGCATGGGATTCCCGAGGATGTGGTGTCAGATAGGGGAGTCCAGTTCACTTCTCGCTTCTGGAAAACCTTCTGTCATCAAATGGGGATGAAGTTATCGTTTTCCTCCGGCTACCACCCACAGACCAACGGTCAGACCGAGAGGGTAAATCAGGCCCTTGAGCAGTTCCTCAGGTGTTAAGTGGCTGATGCCCAGACCGATTGGGTTAAGTTTTTACCCTACGCCGAGTTTGCCCACAATAATTTGAAATGTGTATCTTCGGGCTTTTCCCCATTTCAGATTGTCACGGGGAGGTCACCCAAATTTTCCCCACTGCGGGTGGTGACATCACCATTTCCAGCTCTGGAACTCTGGTCTGTGTCCATGAAAAATATCTGGAAAAGGTGAAAGAAAATTTGAGAAAAGCTTTTTCCATTCAGAAAAAGCATGCTGACAAAAGACGTTCTGTGGAATGGAAATTCGCACCGGGAGATTTGGTGTGGATTTCCACTCGGCATCTGTCCTTAAGGCAGCCCTCTGTTAAATTGGGTCCCAAATGTATAGGGCCCTATCCTGTTTCTAAGAAAGTGTATAATGTTACCTACATGGTGTCGCTCCCACCCAGTTTCAGGGGTGGTAGGACGTTTCACGTGTCACTTTTAAAACCTGCTGTGTATGTGGATTCCACTCCCCCCCCCACCCCCTGTGGTAGTCAATGGAGAGCCCGAGTACGAAATAGAACAGATCCTGGATTCCCGGCGAGTGTGTAATTCTTTGCAGTATCTGGTCCACTGGCGAGGGTATGGTACAAAGGAAAGATCTTGGGTACCAGTCTCTCGCATGCATGCGGAGGAACTCAGGGAGGAGTTTCATAGGTTGCATCCAGATAGGCCGGGTGGTGCGTGTTCGGAGTCCACGCCTAGAGGGGGGGGTACTGTAATGAACAACGGGGCAGCTGCAGCGAACAGCACCGCCGCTGCAGCTGCCTCCGTGCCTCTGCCTGTCCTCCCGGTGTCTAGGACGCCGAGGACGGAACGTTCGTGGTATCAAGGGGTCACCGTCTCGAGCGGGCACGTGCACAGACGGGACCTTTATGCTAGGTGGAGGCTCGTCAGCTGACCTGCTTGTTGGCTGACGTCAGAGGAGTCTCACGGTGCCCAGGATTGGCTGACTGCAGGGGGCGTGCTAGTGTTGGACGAACACCTAGATGTTCGGGTTCGCGAACGTTCGCCGAACATCGCCGCGATGTTCGGGTGTTCGCACCGAACTCCGAACATAATGGAAGTCAATGGGGACCCGAACTTTCGTGCTTTGTAAAGCTTCCTTACATGCTACATACCCCAAATTTGCAGGGTGTGTGCACCTTGGGAGTGGGTACAAGAGGGAAAAAATATTTGAAAAAGAGCTTATAGTTTTTGAGAAAATTGATTGTAAAGTTTCAAAGGAAAAACTGTCTTTTAAATGTGGAAGATGTCATGTTTCTTTGCACAGGTAACATGCTTTTTGTCGCATGCAGTCATAAATGTAATACAGAGAAGAGGTTCCAGGAAAAGGGACCGGTAACGCTAACCCAGCACAAGCAGCAGAACACGTGATGGAACAGGAGGAGGCGCAGGAGGAGAAGGCCACGCTTTTTGAGACACAGCATTCCAGGCCTTGCATGAGGACAAATAGCGTGTGGATATAGCAATGCTTTTTGCCGCCATGCAGTCATAAATGTAATAAAGATGAGAGGTTCAATAAACAGGGACCGGAAACGCTAACCCAGCAGCAGAAGCAGCAGTACACGTGATGGAACAGGAGGAGGCGCAGGAGGAGAAGGCCACGCTTTTTGAGACACAACATCCCAGGCCTTGCATGAGGACAAATAGCGTGCGGATATAGCAATGCTTTTTTCCGCCATGCAGTCATAAATGTAATAAAGATGAGAGGTTCAATAAACAGGGACCGGAAACGCTAACCCAGCAGCAGCAGCAGCAGCACACGTGATGGAACAGGAGGAGGCGCAGGAGGAGAAGGCCACGCTTTTTGAGACACAACATCCCAGGCCTTGCATGAGGACAAATAGCGTGCGGATATAGCAATGCTTTTTGCCGCCATGCAGTCATAAATGTAATACAGATGAGAGGTTCAATAAACAGGGACCGGAAACGCTAACCCATCACAGATGGTCATTGTTCATGTTACTTGGTTGGGGTCCTGGAGTGTTGCGTAGTCGTTTCCAATCCAGGATTGATTCATTTTAATTTGAGTCAGACGGTCTGCATTTTCTGTGGAGAGGCGGATACGCCGATCTGTGACGATGCCTCCGGCAGCACTGAAACAGCGTTCCGACATAACGCTGGCTGCCGGGCAAGCCAGCACCTCTATTGAGTACATTGCCAGTTCATGCCAGGTGTCTAGCTTCGATACCCAATAGTTGAAGGGTGCAGATGGATTGTTCAACACAGCTACGCCATCTGACATGTACTCCTTGACCATCTTCTCCAGGCGATCGGTGTTGGAGGTGGATCTGCACGCTTGCTGTTCTGTGGGCTGCTGCTGCATGGGTGTCATAAAATTTTCCCACTCCAAGGACACTGCCGATACCATTCCCTTTTGGGCACTAGCTGCGATTGTGTTGTTTGCTGCCCTCCTGGTCGTCCTGGGTTTGCGGAAGTCAGTCTGTCGGCATACAACTGGCTAGAGGAGGGGGAGGATGTCAATCTCTTCTCTAAAGTCTCCACAAGGGCCTGCTGGTATTCTTCCATTTTGACCTGTCTGACTCTTTCTTCAAGCAGTTTTGGAACATTGTGTTTGTACCGTGGATCCAGAAGGGTATAAACCCAGTAATTGGTGTTGTCCAGAATGCGCACAATGTGTGGGTCGCGTTCAATGCAGTCTAGCATGAATTGAGCCATGTGTGCCAGAGTCCTGCCAGAATCCTTATCATCCTCTTGTGAGCGTTGTGATAGTTGTTGTGATGCATCATAGTCGTCACCTTCTTCCTGGTCTGCTTCTGCTGACCATTCGCGCTGAATTGTGGAAGTCCAACGTGCACCACTCTGGCCCTCGTCAGTGGTGGCATGAAATTCCTGCTCCAACTCCAGCTGTTCCTCCTCCTCTTCTTCGTCATAGCTGCTGGGGCCAGCGTTTCCTGAGGCGGATGGCCTGATGTTGGTACCATCACGCTGATCGTTTTCTCCTTCAGATTCCCCAGTTGCATCATGACAGCTGTTTCCTTGATTTTCAACATTGACTTCTTCAGTAAACACAGCAGTGGTATGGTAATGCTGACTGAAGAGTTGTCACTGCTCACAAGCAACGTGGATTGCTCAAAATTTTGGAGGACTTGGCAGAGGTCCAACATGTTGGCCCAATCGGATCCACAGAAGCTTGGCAGCTGTCCGGATGTGCTTCGGTACTGCGCCGTCATGTACTGGACCACTGCACTCTTCTGCTCGCAAAAGCGGGCTAGCATGTGCAGCGTAGAATTCCAGCGCGTAGGGACATCACACAGCAAGCGATGGTGGGGGAGATTGAAGCGCTCCTGCATCTTGGCGAGTGCCCCCGAAGCAGTACTGGAATTTCTACAATGTTTGGCCACTCGTCGCACCTTCAACAGAAGATCGGCCACGCCTGGGTATGTCCTCAGGAACCGCTGAACTACTATGTTCATCACGTGCGCCAGGCAAGGGATGTGTGTCAGCTTAGCCAACCTTAAAGCGCGAATGAGATTACTCCCATTATCACACACAACCATGCCCGGTTTCAGGTCCAGCCGTGCCAGCCACAAATCCGTCTGTTCCTTTATTCCCCTCCAAATTTCCTCCCCTGTGTACTGCTTATCCCCAAGGCAGATCAGCTTCAGCAACGCTTGCTGACGCATGCCAACAGCTGTGCTGCACTGCTTCCACGATCCTACTGCTGCTGGGTTAGCGTTTCCGGATGAGGTACAGCTTTGAGATGCGTTGGAGGAGAAGGAGTCAGAGAGGTAGGTGCTGCTGTTGTTATCCAGTGGGAGGGACGGTGGTGCAGCTGTTTGCAGCGTGGGCAACACCCGCGCCGTAGCAGGTGAGGAATCGCTGCCAGGCTCCACAAGGTTCACCCAGTGCGCGGTAAGGGAGATGTATCGACCCTGGCCGAACGCACTCGTCCAGGTGTCAGTGGTGAGGTGAACCTTGCAGGCAACGGCATTCTTCAAGCTTCGGGTTATTTTGCTGACCACGTGCTCATGCAACTCAGGCACTGCAGAGCACGCAAAGTGGTAGCTGCTGGGAACCACGTAACGTGGGATGGCCACTGACATCATGCCCTTGAAGCTGTTTGTCTCCACCACTCGATATGGCAGCATTTCGCAGGCCAGAAGCTTGGCTATGCTGGCTGTTACTGCCACGGCCCGGGGGTCATTTGCTGGCAATTTCCTCTTGCGATCAAACATCTCTGAGACAGACAACTGAATCGTAGGGCTGCACACTGAAGGGCTGTTGGTTGTTGTGTTTGATGAACACTGGGAGACCTCAAGAGCACTACTCCGGAAAGTGACAGTGTCAGCGTCTGATGTTTGTGAATGTTGTGAACCACGCAATGGCTGGGCTACTGCTGCTGCTGAGGCGGGTCTGGTGGTGAGTCTGGTGACCCCAAGGGAGGCAGTGTTGCTAGTACCCTGTCCTGCCGCGTTTGCCCACAGAGTGGGATGTTTGGATAGCATGTGGCGGCTCATGCTGGTGGTGGAGAGGTTGTTAATACTTTTCCCCCTGCTCAGGCGGGTCTTGCACACCTTGCAAATCGCCATAGTACCATCCTCAGTGCAGTCTTCAAAGAAAGCCCAGACTTTGGAGCACCTGCCTTGCTGGCGATTTCTGTTTGCGCCTCTTTTGCCTCTCACTTGAACTTCCACGCTTGTGGTGCCTGAAATTGCGCGCCGCCTACCTTGTGGCACAAGGCGAACTCGTGCAGCAGTGGGTTCTTCAACAGACTCATCTGTGCTGCTGCTACGACGGCGATGTTCTCGTTCACAAACAAAATCTGGGTCTATGTCCACATTGTCCATACCCTCCTCTTCCATCTCCTCAAACTCGTCATATGTCATTGTGGGGGGCCGCCACCGTGGAGTAGAGCTCCCCAGAACAACCTCTGCGCAGCTCACTCCAACGTCGTCTTCCAGATCTTGTCGGCCGACCTCCTGCAATTGCAACCCCTCCTGCCCAACTTGCTCTGGGATTTGGGTTTCCGAGTCCTCCTCGGACTCGCCTTGTATTTCAGTGCGCGGTGCATTTCCCACAGTTAATGGTTGTGAATCCGGGCACAACATTTCTGGCTGTTCCTCCATTGACCTTTGAAAGGTGGAAGTTTGTTGGGCTGGGAATAGCTCCTGCGAATACCCCATTGTGTCCTGAGGTAATTCATCGGACTGGTTATCTGGCAGTTGTGTGCGTGGTGTCGCTGCCGGTTGTGTCAGCTTTGTGCCCACTGGCTCCTTGTAACTGGCTGAGGACTCGGACCTCGTGCGTGATGTGCTGGTGCTGCTTAACCCACTGCTGGACGCTTGAGAGGTCATCCAAGTAATTATCTGGTCCTGTTCTTTTGGATTTGTGAGGGTTGTTGTCCTGGACAACATGGGCGGTATTGAGTGGGTTTTCTTGGGTGCTCCCCTGTGGCCTGTACGTGAACCGTCAGGGGAAACACCTCTTCCCTTGCCCCTCCCTCTTTCACCGGATTTCTTCCTCATTTCACTTATCCTTAAAGTACACGCTGACTGGCAGCAGTACAGTGGCAGTACAGAAATGCTATACAGTGGTGGGTGAGCGGTGTACCACTATTCCCAGCAGCGACACGGAGCACAATGCTATACAGTGGCAGGTGAGCGGTGTACCACTATTCCCAGCAGCGACACAGAGCACAATGCTATACAGTGGCGGGTGAGCGGTGTACTACTGTTCCCAGCAGACACAGAGTGGCAGTAAACACAATGTTATATAGTGTGGCTGAGCAAGGTACACAGAGTGGCAGTAAACACAATGCTATATAGTGTGGCTGAGCGAGCGGTGTACTACTATTCCCAGCAGACAAAAAGTGGCAGTAAACACAATGCTATATAGTGTGGCTGAGCGAGGTACTGTAATGTTGTGGTGTTTGGTGTATACACTTCAGAGTTTTCTGATTATTAGTGATCCGCAGTATCACTAGTAATACAGATATATTTGATTATATGGTGATCTGCGGCATCACCAATAATACAAATATTTATGCGTACTCTGGAAAACAAGGTACAGATAACTTGTGGAAAACCCACCACACTGACGTTAACTCAGAGGGATGGAGACCTCTGGAAGGAAGGGCAGTGTGTGCGATTCTGCGACTAGAATAAGAACGCAGAATTGCGTTCCTCAACAGTAATGATATGCTGAGGAGTTACTGAGTTCCCCGCAAGAAGAACTCAGCAGAGTTAACCCTTTAGTGGAAAACCCACTAAAGGGGGCAAAGTCAAACGGAAAAACGGTTCGGTATCAGAACTGGCAAAGAAGTACCGAATCGACAGACAGAAATCAAGATCAGAGGTCAAGCCAAGGTCAGCAACGGGAAATCAGATGAGCAGAGGTACAGAATCGAGAAACACAAGGGTAGTCAGAAGCCAAGCCAATAGTCGGTAACGGTACGGGCTGGCGAAGTACAAAATCAGGAGGCAAGAGGCTAAAGAGATAACAGGCAAAAGGTCATACACAATATAATGCAATAGTACTTTAGGCTATCAACAGAATCTGGCTGTGGATCCCCAGCTCCAGCTGGTTCTAGCACACTTTGGGATCTGACTAGGGTCTGAGTGCTAACACACAAGTATTCGCTGACTGCAGACAACTTGCAACTGACAGAATGCCTGCTTTTATACTGTGCTGGACTCAAACAGCCCGCCCAGCCATTCAACCAATCACAACGTGGCTCAAGGACCTTGCAGTACAGCTCGAGGACCTTGCTGAGGTCAGCTGACCAGCTGGTCAGCTGACTCTCTTTCTAAGAGTATAAAAGGCTCTACTGCACACGCGCGCGGCCCCTACGGGGTCCAGACTGTCATGAGAGGTGTCTCGGCGAGCAGCATGCCATGAGGCCTGTGAAGGTGTTCCAGGAGTGCAGCCTCGACGTGGAGTACGCTGAGAGGTCTGCGACTGAACGGTGGATCGTGCTACCGCTGCGGACGTGGACGTTTCTCCGCGTTCCGCATGCGGCCATGCGGGCGGTTGCGCTGCTGATGCGGACGCGGACACACGTCCGCGTTCAGCCTGCTGTTGCCTCATTACAGTACCCCCCCTTTCAGGCATGACCTCCGGGCATGCCTCACCCGGTTTCCCAGGATACAACTCATGAAATCTCCTCCTTTTCTCCTCAGCATGAAGATCTCGAAGGGGAACCCATGACCTCTCTTCTGGCCCGTACCCCTTCCAGTGCACCAGATACTGGAGCTTGTTGCGTGAGAAACGGGAATCTAAAATGTCCTGGACTTCATATTCCAATTCCCCATCCACTACCACAGGAGCAGGGGGAGTAGAATCTACCCTTACCGCAGGCTTCAATAAAGAAACATGATAAGTCCTGCCACATCTCATATTAGTAGGTAATTTTACCTTGTAAGTGACCTCATTGATCTTACTCTCTATAGGGAAAGGCCCGATAAAGCGAGGACCTAATTTTGCTGATGGTTGCCTGAGAGGAATGTGTCTAGTAGAGACCCAAACATAATCCCCTGGAATAAAGTTCCACTCCGTGGAACGTCTTCTATCAGCAAATTTCTTTTGAACAGAAAAAGCTTTGTCCAAATTATCTCTGACCTTCCCCCAGATCTCTCTGAAAGTCCCCTGCCATTCCTGGAGAGCTGGAAGAGGTGACTCCTTGACTGGAAGTGACGTAAACTTGGGACACTTCCCATTGACAATCTGAAAGGGAGAATAACCAGAGGATGCGTTTTTCAAGTTATTGTGGGCAAATTCAGCAAATGGGAGGAATCTTGTCCAGAGATGTTGTGCATCTGCTATGTAACATCTAAGAAACTGCTCCATGGACTGATTGATCCTCTCTGTCTGCCCATTAGTCTGGGGATGGTAACCTGAAGAGAATGATAAAGAAATCCCCAGATCTTTACAAAAGGCCCTCCAGAACTTTGACAAAAATTGTACCCCCCTATCAGATACAATATCCACCGGAATTCCATGTAACTTAAAGATGTTATTAATAAATAAATCTGCCAATTTACGGGCAGATGGAAACCCAGACAGAGCAACGAAATGTGCCATTTTACTAAATCTGTCCGTAACAACCCAGATGACAGTGTTACCTTCAGATTCAGGCAGCTCCCCCACAAAATCCATGGAAATGTGGGACCATGGAACCTGTGGAGAAGGCAGGGGCTGAAGAGAGCCTGCTGGAGCTTTTCTGGAGGACTTACTCCTGGCACAGACAGAGCAGGACTTAACAAATTCCTCACAATCAGACATGTAAGAAGGCCACCAGACTGCCCTATTCAAGAGTTCCTGGGTTCTGGCAATACCTGGATGTCCCATATTCTTATGTTCATGAAACATCTGGAGCACCCGTTCCCGAAAACGAATAGGGACGTACAGAAGTCCCTCAGGTTTTCCATTGGGAACATTGGACTGGCATGCAATAAGCGATTTTGACAAGTCTTCGGAGATCTCAGTGGCTGCCAGAAAATACCTCTCAGGTAGAATATTGACAGGAGTGGCTGGTGGGGCAGATTCAGATTCAAAACACCTGGATAAGGCGTCAGCCTTAACATTCTTATCCCCAGGCTTATAGGTTATGATAAAATCAAACCGGGAAAAAAAAAGTGCCCATCTCGCCTGCCTGGGTGTTAACCTCTTGGCCTTCTCAATGTATTCGAGGTTCTTATGGTCAGTATAAACAGTAAAGGGAAATTCTGCCCCCTCTAACCAATGACGCCACTCCTCTAGAGCTAACTTAACAGCCAACAATTCCCGGTTCCCCACATCATAATTCCTCTCTGCCGGTGCAAACTTTCTTGAAAAAAATGCACAAGGATGAACCTTATTATCAGGTCCAAAAGCTTGCGAGAGGACTGCCCCAACCCCAACCTCCGATGCATCTACCTCTACTATGAAGGGGCGGGTGACGTCAACATGACGAAATATGGGGGCGGAACAAAAAGATTTTTTTAATGATTGAAAGGCCTCAATGGCTTCTGGTGACCAGTTAGTCGCATCAGCGCCTTTCTTGGTCAACTGGGTCATGGGGGCAACAACTGAAGAGTACCCCCTAATAAACCGCCTATAATAGTTAGCAAAGCCTAAAAATCTCTGCAGGGCTTTGAGGCCTGAAGGTTGCGGCCAATCCAACACTGCTGAGACTTTGCTTGGATCCATTGCCAGTCCAGAGGTGGATATAATATACCCTAAAAATGCCACCTCTTTCACCTCGAAGAGGCATTTCTCCAGCTTAGCATATAACTGGTTCTCCCTGAGCTTCTGTAACACAAATTTTACATGCTTCCTGTGTTCCTGTAAATTTTTTGAAAAAATTAAAATATCATCAAGATAGACCACTGTAAACCTGCCAGACACATCTCTGAAAATATCGTTTACAAACTCCTGAAAGACAGCTGGGGCATTGCACAATCCAAGGGGCATAACTAAATACTCATAGTGACCGTCAGGAGTGTTAAATGCGGTCTTCCACTCGTCGCCCTCTCTGATCCGAATAAGATTGTATGCCCCCCTCAAGTCTAACTTTGAAAAAACACAGGCCTCAGTAATCTGAGTAAACAGGTCATCAATGAGTGGAAGAGGGTATCGATTTTTTATGGTGATTTTGTTTAGCTGCCTGTAGTCTATGCAGGGGCGAAGACCACCATCCTTCTTTTTAACAAAAAAAGAAACCTGCACCAGCAGGAGACTTGGAGGCACGGATAAATCCCTTCTCCAAGTTCTCCTTGATGTAATCTTTCATTGCCACCTTTTCAGGGCTGGAGAGGTTGTACAAACGACCCCTAGGAGGCAGTGTACCCGGTCTCAATTCAATGGGGCAGTCATAGGGTCTATGTGGAGGCAACCTGTCAGCAGATCGAGGACAAAATACGTCGGAAAAATCAGTGTACTGAGGTGGGACCCCCTGGACCTGGACCTCTGAAGCACACACAGAAATGGATTTAAGACAATTCTCCTGACAATAGGAGGACCAGGCAGATAATTGGCCCTCTTTCCAGTCTATTTGAGGGGAATGCTTCTTCAACCATGGTAGCCCCAATATGACGGATGAGGTGGCCATCTTTAAAACATAGAACTGGATGACCTCAGTGTGCAATACTCCAACCTGAAGTGTGAGCGGCGGAGTTTGACAAAGAGGTGTCTTGTTCTGTAAAGGAGAGTCATCGATTGCTGTAACATAAATGTGTCTTTGTATGGG
The DNA here is from genome assembly GCF_040937935.1 of Hyperolius riggenbachi. Lineage (NCBI taxonomy): Eukaryota > Metazoa > Chordata > Amphibia > Anura > Hyperoliidae > Hyperolius > Hyperolius riggenbachi. The sequence continues at coordinate 47,575,334 of NC_090648.1, forward strand.
AAGAATGGGAATGTTAAAGTTTAAAGCCAGGTCTCTGTCAATGAAGTTGGCAGCTGACCCAGAGTCAACAAATGCAGAGGTTAGGAAGTCACTGTTCTCCCAATGAAGAGAACAGGGCAGCAAGATTTTATTCTGACATGGAGGTAGAACTGGCTCGCTTAGGGTGGTACCTCCAACCATCCCTAAGCGGACAAGTTTTCCGCCTTCTTACTGCAGTTCTGCACTCGATGACCCTTTTCCCCACAATATAGACACAGACCCTCCTTCCTTCTCCTAGCTTTCTCAGCGACTGAGAGTCGTCCGTGCCCCAACTGCATTGGCTCCTCCTCTGGAACCTCAGGGGAACCAACAGTAGAGGGCGCTCTAACTAGCACAGATGACCTGCCCTTTTTATGATAGCGAATGCGTCTATCGATCTTAACCGATAAGGCAATAGCTGCATCTACATCTTTGGGCTCAGGGTGGCTTATCATGACATCAATAATGGACTCGGAGAGACCGGTCATGTATGTGTCTAGAAGAGTGAACTGATCCCACCTCACTGAGACCGCCCACCTTCTAAACTCGGCAGCGTACTCCTCAACCATACGATTGCCTTGCTTTAGGCATCGGAGTTTACGCTCAGCAGTGCCGGCTAAATCAGGATCCTCATATATGATGGCCATGTTCTTGAAAAACTCGGACACTGAAGATAAGGCAGAGTGACCCTCAGGTAAGCTGAAAGCCCATGTCTGAGAATCCCCTTGTAACAAAGTTTTAATAAAAATTACTCTCTGTACCTCAGAACCAGATGATATGGGCCTCATCTGAAAATAGGCTAAACAACGATTTTTGAAATTACTGAAGTCGGACCGAGAACCAGAAAATCTTTCAGGAAGAGCCATCTTAGGCTCGCTACTGGCTGGGGAGGGTAGAACATTAAGTGGTGCCGGCAGTTTCTGAAAGGCCTCAGTCAGCTGGTTGATCTGGACCTGCTGAGCAGCAACGGTGTTTCTAAGCTCATCGACTGCCGCAGTTAAAGTCTGCAACTGCTCGGCAACTCCCTCCATGTTACTTTTACTGGTCTGCAGTACTGTAATGTTGTGGTGTTTGGTGTATACACTTCAGAGTTTTCTGATTATCAGTGATCCGCAGTATCACTAGTAATACAGATATATTTGATTATATGGTGATCTGCGGCATCACCAATAATACAAATATTTATGCGTACTCTGGAAAACAAGGTACAGATAACTTGTGGAAAACCCACCACACTGACGTTAACTCAGAGGGATGGAGACCTCTGGAAGGAAGGGCAGTGTGTGCGATTCTGCGACTAGAATAAGAACGCAGAATTGCGTTCCTCAACAGTAATGATATGCTGAGGAGTTACTGAGTTCCCCGCAAGAAGAACTCAGCAGAGTTAACCCTTTAGTGGAAAACCCACTAAAGGGGGCAAAGTCAAACGGAAAAACGGTTCGGTATCAGAACTGGCAAAGAAGTACCGAATCGACAGACAGAAATCAAGATCAGAGGTCAAGCCAAGGTCAGCAACGGGAAATCAGATGAGCAGAGGTACAGAATAGAGAAACACAAGGGTAGTCAGAAGCCAAGCCAATAGTCGGTAACGGTACGGGCTGGCGAAGTACAAAATCAGGAGGCAAGAGGATAAAGAGATAACAGGCAAAAGGTCATACACAATATAATGCAATAGTACTTTAGGCTATCAACAGAATCTGGCTAAGTGTGGATCCCCAGCTCCAGCTGGTTCTAGCACACTTTGGGATCTGACTAGGGTCTGAGTGCTAACACACAAGTATTCGCTGACTGCAGACAACTTGCAACTGACAGAATGCCTGCTTTTATACTGTGCTGGACTCAAACAGCCCGCCCAGCCATTCAACCAATCACAACGTGGCTCAAGGACCTTGCAGTACAGCTCAAGGACCTTGCTGAGGTCAGCTGACCAGCTGGTCAGCTGACTCTCTTTCTAAGAGTATAAAAGGCTCTACTGCACACGCGCGCGGCCCCTACGGGGTCCAGACTGTCATGAGAGGTGTCTCGGCGAGCAGCATGCCATGAGGCCTGTGAAGGTGTTCCAGGAGTGCAGCCTCGACGTGGAGTACGCTGAGAGGTCTGCGACTGAACGGTGGATCGTGCTACCGCTGCGGACGTGGACGTTTCTCCGCGTTCCGCATGTGGCCATGCGGGCGGTTGCGCTGCTGATGCGGACGCGGACACACGTCCGCGTTCAGCCTGCTGTTGCCTCATTACAGGTACACAGAGTGGCAGTAAACAGAACGCTATATAGTGTGGCTGAGCGAGCGGTGTACTACTATTCCCAGCAGACACAAAGTGGCAGTAAACACAATGCTATATAGTGTGGCTGAGCGAGCGGTGTACTACTATTCCCAGCAAACACAGAGTGGCAGTAAACACAATGCTATATAGTGTGGCTGAGCGAGCGGTGTACTACTATTCCCAGCAGACATAGAGTGGCAGTAAACACCATGCTATATAGTGTGGCTGAGCGAGGTACACAGAGTGGCAGTAAACAGAATGCTATATAGTGTGGCTGAGCGAGCGGTGTACTACTATTCCCAGCAGACACAGAACAGTAAACAGAATGCTTTATACTGTAGCTGAGCGAGGTACACAGAGTGGCAGTAAACAGAATGCTATATAGTGTGGCTGAGCGAGCGGTGTACTACTATTCCCAGCAGACACAGAACAGTAAACAGAATGCTATATAGTGTGGCTGAGCGAGGTACACAGAGTGGCAGTAAACAGAATGCTATATAGTGTGGCTGAGCGAGCGGTGTACTACTATTCCCAGCAGACACAGAACAGTAAACAGAATGCTATATAGTGTGGCTGAGCGAGGTACACAGAGTGGCAGTAAACAGAATGCTATATAGTGTGGCTGAGCGAGCGGTGTACTACTATTCCCTGCAGACACAGAACAGTAAACAGAATGCTATATTGTGTGGCTGAGCGAGGTACACAGAGTGGCAGTTAACAGAATGCTATATAGTGTGGCTGAGCGAGCGGTGTACTACTATTCCCAGCAGACACAGAACAGTAAACAGAATGCTATATAGTGTGGCTGAGCGAGGTACACAGAGTGGCAGTAAACAGAATACTATATAGTGTGGCTGAGCGAGCGGTGTACTACTATTCCCAGCAGACACAGAACAGTAAACAGAATGCTATATAGTGTGGCTGAGCGAGGTACACAGAGTGGCAGTAAACAGAATGCTATATAGTGTGGCTGAGCGAGTGGTGTACTACTATTCCCAGCAGACATAGAACAGTAAACAGAATGCTATATAGTGTGGCTGAGCGAGGTACACAGAGTGGCAGTAAACAGAATGCTATATAGTGTGGCTGAGCGAGCGGTGTACTACTATTCCCAGCAGACACAGAACAGTAAACAGAATGCTATATAGTGTGGCTGAGCGAGGTACACAGAGTGGCAGTAAACAGAATGCTATATAGTGTGGCTGAGCGAGCGGTGTACTACTATTCCCAGCAGCGACACAATGACTGGGGGGACCCTGGCTAGCGTGGCTGGAGCGCGAACTACCCTGCCTGCCTACCCAAAGCTAAACCCACAGACAAATGGCGGAGATATGATGTGGTTCGGGTATTTATTTACCCGAACCACGTGACAGTTCGGCCAATCAGAGCGCGTTCGGGTCCGAACCACGTGACCCGTTCGGCCAATCACAGCGCTAGCCGAACGTTCCGGGAACGTTCGGCCATGCGCTCTTAGTTCGGCCATGTGGCCGAACGGTTTGGCCGAACACCACCAGGTGTTCGGCCGAACTCGAACATCACCCGAACAGGGTGATGTTCTGCAGAACCCGAACAGTGGCGAACACTGTTCGCCCAACACTAGGGCGTGCCAGTGAGGTCTCCTTGATTATTTGTGTATGATTCTGGCTATACTCTGACCTTGCATCTGCTCATTGATTCTGTACTTCTGCCTAGCTGACTTTTTGCTGAACCTCTGCCTGTTTACCCGTTATCCTTTTGCCTCACGATCCTGTTCCGATACTAACCTCTCTGTTGCCGAACTTAGCCTGTCTGACCACCCTGTCCTCATCAGTGGGCCTAACCTCTGGTGAGGGATTTCTAGTATAGAATCACCTGCTCCTCAGGTGATCATTAGTTGCAGTACTGTTTGTAACTCCTGCTCCTCAGGTGTTCACTAGCCTGCAGTACAGTCTTAATCACCTGCTCCTCAGGTAATCACTAGTTGCAGTATTGTTGTAACTCCTGCTCCTCAGGAGTTCACTAGCCTGCAGTGCAGTCTTGGTCACCTGCTTCTCGGGTGATCACTAGTCGCAGTATTGTTTGTATCACCTGATCCTCAGGTGTCCTCTAGGCTGCAGTACCATCTTAATCACCTGCTCCTCAGGTGATCACTAGGCTGCAGTACAGTCTGAATCACCCGCTCCTCGGGAGATTCTATCTCTTCAATATCAGTATCTCCAGCTTGCTGGGGCTTGTACGCTATTATACAGTTAGTGTACTGATTGTACCTCACCAGCCCCTCTGGTGAGGTCTCGCCAAACTATTATATTACAGTTGCACCAAGCACTACACTCTTAGCACCCTTTTGGCTATACTAGTATTATTGGTGATTCTGCAGATCACCACATAATCAGGTATAGGGTCTGCATTATTGGTGATTCTGCAGATCACCATATAATCAGACATCTGAGTTGCTAATCCCAACCGTTACACAGGATTTTGTTTTTCAGGATGCAGAGGCTCTTTAAACTTTACACAGCCACATCAACTCCACATGTAGATAGCCTGTTTCTTGATGCTAGCCTGGCTACAGGGGCATAAACAGATAATTTGCATATTCAGTAGTGGTGCATTGTGGGCAACCACAGATGTTCACTTAAAGATAGATTATTGCAAGGTGCCTTCTGTTTTAAGAAGGCAAACCACACTCAGCATTGCTTTTTAGTAGGAGGGCTTTTCAGTCTCTTTTAGCTCCCTACACATTCCTAGTGGCTTGGGTCACCCCGAGCTGCTTGGTTACTCTCTTTATAGCTTAACCACTTTACCCCCGCCCATACGAATTTCTCCATCCCCTTTTCCATCCTTTCACCCCCAGGGACGGAGAAATCCGTACTTTCCGTGCTCCCACCACTGCCCGCGGTCCCGCTCGCTCTAGCGCGCACTCCCGCTCGTAAACACGCCGCCGCCCGCTCGCCCGGAGATCAATGAACGGGAAAATCCATTCCTGTTTGTTGATCTAAGCCCCGCAATGATCCGCTGCTCCTCCGCTATGCAGCTCGGTCATTGTGAAAAAAAAACACTTTCCCAGCCTCCTCGTACTTCCTCCGAGCGTCCGGAAGGATGCTTGGAGATCGCATTAAACAAAAAGTTACTGTTGCCATTTTGTGGCCAAATAGTAAAACTACACCCTAAAGCATTTTTCACATACAAATACACTACTTATACACAAAAATTAACTAATTACCTCCCACACTCCCCATTTTTTTTTTGTAATTAAAAAAATAAATAAAAATGTACAATTAAAAAAAATACATAAATAGTTACCTTAGGGACTAAACTTTTTAAATATTTATTTTAGGAGGGTACAACACTGTTACTTTATAAACTATGGGCTTGTAAATAGGGATGGACGCAAAACTGAAAAAAATGCACCTTTATTTCCAAATAAAATATTGGCCCCAAACATTGTGATAGGGACATAATTTAAACGGTTTTATAACCGGGACAAATGGGCAAATACATTTCATGGGTTTTAATTACAGTAGCATGCATTATTTAAAAACTATAATGGCCGAACACTGAAAAATAATGATTTTTTTTCCCACATTTTTCCTATTTTCCCATTAAAACATATTTAGAATAAAATAATTCTTGGCATAATGTCCCACCTAAAGAAAGCCTAATTGGTGGTGGAAAAAACAAGATATAGTTCATTTCATTGTGATAAGTAATAATAAAGTTATAGACAAATGAATGGAAGGAGCACTGAAAGGTGAAAATTGTTCTGGTGCTCCGGGGGTAAAACCCCTCAGTGGTGAAGTGGTTAAAAGACAGAGTGTAGTTTTAAAACTGCACCTGTGACAGAATGATACAATGTTATTAGACTCTTTTCTTTACTACTACTGTTCTATACCTTATCTGTACTACACATACAATAAGGTTTGTTTTCGCTTCAGGTTTGTTTAAACAGTTTCTCTCACTCTCACAAGAGAACCCCCTTAGTGACAAAGCAGAGGACTCACACTGGTGGGGAAGCCTACTTCCATTACAACTGCATGCCAGAATTAAGTGAGCGGGGACACCACTAGTGACAACAGCGAACGGGGCAGTTCACTATATGTTGTGAGTGATGCACACACTTGAACCTTCAGCTTTGGCAGTTAGGTCAGTAGTAAACTGTGTGTTGTCACTGCACTGCTCAGCTTCAGACACCTGGGCTTGGAAATGGCACAGAACCAAAATAATAATAATAGAAAATAACGCAATAATCGTAATGCAAAATCTCAGGGAAAATCGTAATTAATTTTGTATGTTATAGTAATATTTCATCATTTCACATAATTTTTTGCATAATGTTCGCACAATTTCGTGACATTTTGTGCCAAATTTAGTGGTTAACAGCAAAGCCCCCATACACGCTATTGCTACTAAAACTGCTTGTTGTTTAAAACCACTTCTTTGCATTTTTAAAATCGATTTTCTCAAAAACTAAAAGGTATTTTTGGAATTTTTTTTTTTGGCTTGTACCCACTATTCTCCTTAACATATGTAGCAATTTTGGTGTCACTACCATGTATGGGGGCTGTGCTATTCACTGCCAAAATCAGCACAAAATTACACAAAATTTTAGGCAAAAATACGAAACACTGTATGAAATCAGTTAAATTTACAAATCGTAATTACATATAAACGTAACTGTGAAAATGTTTGTGAAATTTTGCGTACTCGTAATTAGCTGATTACCAGGCCTGGATTTACATCACAGGAGCCTATAGGCACAGATGTCCTGGCACCCTAAACTTTGCCCTTCAGGAACCTACAAACCACCCACCAAACTGCACCGCAAGTATACTGGCTGTCCCAGCTATCACTTCTCCCTTACTTCCCTTGCCTGTCATAGGTAGCTACAGATAAGTAGGTGTCCCTGTAGCCAGTGGTACCCTCAGAATTAAGTAGGTAGAGGTGCCCCTGATTGAAGGACGATCTAGTCAATGGAATGCAGAGAGCAGCGTGAGTAACCTCTCATTTACACTCTGCTCAGGACTTTGCATAGGGAAGGAGGGAGGAAGGCACTCAGGGAGGGGACTGAGCTGCCTTTCCATCATCAGGCACCTGTAGGCACGAGCCTACAGTGCCTTATGGTAAATCCAGCCCTGCTGATTACGATCATCACTGAACGCAATTATCACAACTTAGAAAGAAGAATACAAAAATGAACAAACCTGAATGGAAGTATTGACTCTTTCTAGTGATGGCTGAAATGCAGTGTTCTGGCTGCTGCCAGACAGATCTGTAAGGAAGAAGAAGATATGCTTATTAATATTCACTATCAAAGAGGACAAAAAAGGTCAAAGGGCTGTCAGGACTGATGAAAGCTACAAGTCAGTTTCTTTTCCTGAAGGGTGACTCCTTTCGCACGATAACACAGATAGCAGGGGATATGAGTGTATCCCTCCTCCTGCAGGGTGACACAGACAGAAGGAGATTATGAGTGTATCCCTCCTCCTGTAGGGTGACACAGACAGAAGGAGACTATGAGTCTGTCTCTCCTCCTGCATGGTGACGCAGACAGCTGGAGACTATGAGTCTGTCCCTCCTTCTGCAGGGTGACACAGACAGAAGGAGACTATGAATCTGTCCCTCCTCCTGCATGGTGACACAGACAGCAGGAGACTATGAGTCTGTCCCTCCTTCTGCAGGGTGACACAGACAGAAGGAGACTATGAGTGTATCCCTTCTCCTGCAGGGTGACACAGACAGAAGGAGACCATGAGTCTGTCTCTCCTCCTGCATGGTGACGCAGACAGCTGGAGACTATGAGTCTGTCCCTCCTTCTGCAGGGTGACACAGACAGAAGGAGACTATGAATCTGTCCCTCCTCCTGCATGGTGACGCAGACAGCAGGAGACTATGAGTCTGCCCCTCCTTCTGCAGGGTGACACAGACAGAAGGAGACTATGAGTCTGTCCCTCCTCCTGCATGGTGACGCAGACAGCAAGAGACTATGTGTCTGTCCCTCCTCCTGCATGGTGATGCAGGCAGCAGGAGACTTTGAGTCTGTCCCTCCTTCTGCAGGGTGACACAGACAGAAGGAGACTATGAGTCTGTCCCTCCTTCTGCAGGGTGACACAGACAGAAGGAGACTATGAGTCTGTCCCTCCTCCTGCATGGTGATGCAGGCAGCAGGAGACTTTGAGTCTGTCCCTCCTTCTGCAGGGTGACACAGACAGAAGGAGACTATGAGTCTGTCTCTCCTCCTGCATGGTGACGCAGACAGCAGGAGACTATGAGTCTGCCCCTCATCCTGCATGGTGACGCAGACAGCAGGAGACTATGAGTCTGTCTCTCCTCCTGCATGGTGACACAGACAGCAGGAGACTATGAGTCTGTCCCACCTCCTGCATGGTGACGCAGACAGCAGGAGACTATGAGTCTGCCCCTGCTCTTGCATGATGAAGCAGACAGCAGGAGACTATAAGTCTGCCCCTGCTCTTGCATGATGAAGCAGACAGCAGGAGACTATGAGTCTGTCCCACCTCCTGCATGGTGACGCAGACAGCAGGAGACTATGAGACAGCACATATCTCCCCCCAAAACCTGTACATTTACAGTACAAGACAATACTAATCTAACCATGCATGCTTTAGTGGTACCTACATGTTTCAGGCTCTTGCACGATGCCTGGATTGAAGGAGCCACGGTTAATACTCCATGTCTCAAATTCATCTTCCTCCAACTGGAAACTACTCTTATCTCTGCAAATAAAAAAGATTCATAAATAACGATATTGTTTAACATGCAGTCTACTTTCAGGCAAAGATTTGTCACTTTAAAGGAAACCTGACACATGAATTATTGGTGTCTTTATACTTACCTGGGGCTTCCTCCAGCCCCATGAGGTGTGTGGGCTCCCTCACTGTCCTCTCTGGTGGCTCCAATTTCTTGTTATGCCCCCCTGTAATCTGGCCAGCTGCGCTCTTTTGCACATGCACAGCTCAGCTGCGCACACACACTTTCTGCCCCGCTCCCAGCAATGTTAACAGCTGCACTCAGTGACTATCAGTGGTAATTTGGGTATCCGAAATGCGTAGTAAAATAGCGGGCACCAGGGCCACCCGCTATGTGTGTGTATGGGGGGGGGCCCTAGTGCACAAATTACTGCTTTTAGCTGCTAATTGCAGATATTAATATTGACGCCTATGTTGGTGCCAAAAATATTGGTGGATAGGGTTAGGCGACTGGATAAAGTAAAAAAACTAAACAAACAAACAAAAAAAAACCGCTGTTGGACATTAAAGGACATCTGAGGTGAAAATAATCTGATGAGCAAAACAATTGCATTTATCCTCAGTCTCCTGAAAATGATTTTTCTTTAGATATCCTACAGTTTTATTTTATTTTTAAATTCAGTTTTTAAGTTTGTATTGTTTTATTATCTCTGCTCAATGACATATTCATTGAAGTATGTCAGAGCTCAAATCTATGAACTATTGACCATTTGTATCTCTTCCCTGCTCTCAGATGCTATTTACTGATAGGGAAGTATTTTATGGCTGTAATTACTTATCAGTGAGGGTTATGCTATAGTCTGACCCAGTCCCACCCAGTCCCGAAGCCGGACAGAAACTGTCACTTACATACCTGATGTTTAAGGCTACTTTCCCACCAAGAGATGGCGTTTTAGGGGACATTATGGTCGCATAACGTGCCCCTAACGCAACGCATGGTGATGTTGAAGTTGGATGTCAGATTGAGCTGCGTTATGCAGCTCTCAAAGCAGTTGCTCCAGGTTAGTGATAGGAAGTCCGGATCTTTTTAAGGATTCGGATCATTTGAATAGGATCATTGAAAAGATCCGGATCTTTGAACCAAATCATTTAAATCATTTTACTAGGGAAGCAGACTGGGTGAAACAGGACAGGACTTTCCCTGCACTGTACATTCTGTATGTTCCTGTTTTTTCCAGACAGACATCCACTGTGAACCGAATCGTTCATTGTGGTGATCCGGATGATTCGACTCACAAAAAAGATCCGGATCAAATTAACGATCACAATATGTGGGCCATACTACACAACAGTTTCGCACAAGATGGGGCCAGCACAGACGAAACATTGCTAACGGCTACTTGAACCACGGATTATCAAGACACTTTAGGAACTTCCACAACAATAAAATAGATGGAACAAGAATCTGCCCCATCGAACATATCGCGGATTCTACAAGAAATCGCAAGAATAGACTGAAGACCAGAGAAATGTTTTGGATCTACAGACTAAGCACACTACAGCCGGAGGGGCTGAACATTTGTTTGGAACATAATTTATAACCCCCCGGACTGACTTCCTGCTCAGAGTCTGAGGCCCTCATAATGGATAGATCACCAGTTATACTAGTAATCCTTAAGTATAATGGTGCTCTAACTAAACTCTTTCGTGAGGGGCACACACAGAAATTCACCTAGCCTTTATCATACGCCACAACTTGCTACCAGACGAATATTTACACGTATCCTGACACTCAGGGTTCCCGGTCAATTAGCCCTTTATTAGTACAGAGAGGCATATCCCTAACGAGTATACACATGTGTCCTTTATTTACAGAGCCAGCAATGCATTCCCCTCACTAGTACACTCTCCAAATGGAGGAAATATATAATATGTATTTATATTCTTTATGCATGCCATGGAGTAATAATATGTATATTGTAGCCCCCTAATCACTGTATATCTTTGTGTAGGCTGAAAATGTATATCTCATATTTGTAGAACTATTGATTCATCTGATTATGCGTATTCTCACATATTTATTTCCATAGTATATCCTCTAACTTCCCATATGTACTGTTTCCCCTCACCCATAAACTAGACTGCTCAGTGGTATATATATATTTATTCCCCCCTAAAATTGGCCGCTACACTTTTTCCCGCCGCATCTCGTGCGGAGAGGCGGCCCGCCCCTGATCTCCCAGGAGACGGCGCCGCCCCCCCTTGCGCGCCCACGCACTCACTATGGTCTCATGACCACCTGTGACCCTGCAAGCCACGCTCACAGCCTTACAAGCGCTCGGGACAGCGTATTTAGTCCCGCTTTCAGCAGGGAACGCCGCATAGGCGCCTGAGACCGGGGACTTCACCCTTTGGGGTAAAAAAAGTTTCTCCCTCCCCACTAAGACAGGGACCCCTGCAGACTACTAAAGTAGCCCCCGTATAGTTTGGAGGCGCTGCATGTTTTAACTATTTGTTGTACATAGTACTATTTTTCTATTGTTTACCTTATTGGCTATTAGCTGCTATACCTTTTATCTAACAGCCCTCCGTTTAAAAGCCCCTCTATTGGTACAATATTTATATTTCCTATAGGTCCCACTGCCCATATTTATCTGAAATTTACATCCCAATCGGGACGCACCTTAGCATAGGAGTCGTCGTCTGGCTCCTGCACTAGCTTTAGGATTTATTTAACGATATGTATGAGCTTATAATTTTCTGGAACGTATGTTTATTTTATTTTATTTTATTTAAATAGCAATGACTTCTAATGATTTGTATGCCAAGGATGAGTTTAGTTTTTATATATGTTGTGTCTAAGAGTGTATGTTATAATTGAGATAAGGCTCTGCCTCCTAGACTGCAATAAGACATGATGTTTGCCATTATGATCCTAATAGGATGATTTTAAATCATATTATGCTTTATGTTTTATGCTGTACATTGTTTTAGAGTGAATGTCGCGCCTCATTGTGCCTTATCTGTTGTTTTTCAAAAGGCACGTTACTCGACCTGATGAAGCGGTGGTTACCGTGAAACGCGTTGTCAATTTAAAAGTACCATATTAAAGTATTCTTTTTACGATACCCTGAGTGTAAACTTCATAAGGTAGGATCCGTCCATACCTTTTGTTTTTTGTTTTATTAGATATATGCCCCTATAGAGGTTTCTCTAACACAGTGGTATACTAACTATTTTAAAAGTACCCCAAGGGCGCCTCTTACCTCTTGTCAAACATTTGCCAACATTTTTCCCGTCTGACATAAACCAAAACATTTTTCTAGTCAAATGTGGAAGTGTGCAGAGGCAAATCAGATGTGATTTTTTTCAAGACAATTTTCCAGCTCCTGCTGTATAGGAATTCACATAATGACCCCAATTCAGCACTATAGACTAGTCTACATATGGTTTTTAGTCTACTGATGGTTTGGTGTAATGTTCATAATGCCCAGTGCACACCAAAAACCTCTAGCAGATCTGCAAACCGCTAGAGGTTTTTGAAGCGGATTTCAGAGCGATTCTAGGCATGTTTAGAGATGTTTTCTAAATATACCTAGAGTTTTTTGGAGCATTTTTGTGTAGCAGATGTCATATATTGTTACAGTAAAGCTGCTACTGAACAGCTTCTGTAACAAAAACGCCTGGAAAACCGCTCTGATCTAGCATTTTTCAGGCCCAGTGCACACCGAGCAGTTTTAGCAGCGATCCGCCAACCGCATCCGCCTGTGAAAACGCTTGGCTAATGTATTTCAATGGGATGGTGCACGCCAGCGGTTTGAGGTTTTTAGCAAACCGCAAACGTGGCTCCTGCCGCATGTTTGTGGTTTGCAGAAGCGTTTCTGCCTCAATGTAAAGTATAGGAAAAGCTCAAACTGCTCTGAAAAACGCTAGATCAGAACGGTTTTCCAGGTGTTTTTGTTACATTAGCTGTTCAGTAACAGCTTCACTGTAACAATATTTGTAATCTGCTACACAAAAATGCTCCAAAAAAAATGTTAGGCATGTTTAGAAAACGTCTCTAAACATGCCTAGAATAGCTCTAAAATCTGCTTCAAAAACCTCTAGCGTTTTGCAGCTCTGCTAGAGGTTTTCGGTGTGCACTGGGCCTCAGAGCGGTTTTCCACTTTCCTGTACTTTAAAGAGAACCCGAGGTGGGTTTGAAGAATATTATCTGCATACAGAGGCTGGATCTGCCTATTAGTGTTGGGCGAACAGTGTTCGCCACTGTTCGGGTTCTGCAGAACATCACCCTGTTCGGGTGATGTTCGAGTTCGGCCGAACACCTGATGATGTTCGGCCAAACCGTTCGGCCACATGGCCGAACTAAGAGCGCATGGCCGAACGTTCCCCGAACGTTCGGCTAGCGCTGTGATTGGCCGAACGGGTCACGTGGTTCGGACCCGAACGCGCTCTGATTGGCCGAACAGGTCAAGTGGTTCGGACCCGAACGCGCTCTGATTGGCCGAACGGTCACGTGGTTCGGGTAAATAAATACCCGAACCACGTCATATCTCCGCCATTTGTCTGTGGGTTTAGCTTTGGGTAGGCAGGCAGGGTAGTTCGCGCTCCAGCCACGCTAGCCAGGGTCCCCCCAGTCATTGTGTGGGAACAGTAGTACACCGCTCGCTCAGCCACACTATATAGCATTGGGTTTACTGCCACTCTGTGTACCTCGCTCAGCCACACTATATAGCATTATTGTGTTTACTGCCACTCTGTGTCTGCTGGGAACAGTAGTACACCGCTCGCTCAGCCACACTATATAGCATTGTGTTTACTGCCACTCTGTGTACCTCGCTCAGCCACACTATATAGCATTGTGTTTACTGCCACTCTGTGTCTGCTGGGAACAGTAGTACACCGCTCACTCAGCCACACTATATAGCATTGTGTTTACTGCCACTCTGTATACCTCGCTCAGCCACACTATATAACATTGTGTTTACTGCCACTCTGTGTCTGCTGGGAACAGTAGTACACCGCTCGCTCAGCCACACTATATAGCTTTGTGTTTACTGCCACTCTGTGTACACCGCTCACCCAGCACTATATAGCATTATTGTGTTTACTGCCACTCTGTGTCTGCTGGGAACAGTGGTACACCGCTCACCTGCCACTGTATAGCATTGTGCTCTGTGTCGCTGCTGGGAATAGTGGTACATCGCTCACCCACCACTGTATAGCATTGTGCTCTGTGTCGCTGCTGAGAACAGTAGTGCACCGCTCGCTCAGCCACACTATATAGCATTGTGTTTAGTGCCACTCTGTGTCTGCTGGGAACAGTAGTACACCGCTCGCTCAGCCACACTATATAGCATTGTGTTTACTGCCACTCTGTGTACACCGCTCACCCAGCACTATATAGCATTATTGTGTTTACTGCCACTCTGTGTCTGCTGGGAACAGTAGTACACCGCTCACCCGCCACTGTATAGCATTGTGCTCTGTGTCGCTGCTGGGAATAGTGGTACACCGCTCACCAACCACTGTATAGCATTGTGCTCTGTGTCGCTGCTGGGAATAGTGGTACACCGCTCACCCACCACTGTATAGCATTTCTGTACTGCCACTGTACTGCTGCCAGTCAGCGTGTACTTTAAGGATAAGTGAAATGAGGAAGAAATCCGGTGAAAGAGGGAGGGGCAAGGGAAGAGGTGTTTCCCCTGACGGTTCACGTACAGGCCACAGGGGAGCACCCAAGAAAACCCACTCAATACCGCCCATGTTGTCCAGGACAACAACCCTCACGATTCCAAAAGAACAGGACCAGATAATTACTTGGATGACCTCTCAAGCGTCCAGCAGTGGGTTAAGCAGCACCAGCACATCACGCACGAGGTCCGAGTCCTCAGCCAGTTACAAGGAGCCAGTGGGCACAAAGCTGACACAACCGGCAGCGACACCACGCACACAACTGCCAGATAACCAGTCCGATGAATTACCTCAGGACACAATGGGGTATTCGCAGGAGCTATTCCCAGCCCAACAAACTTCCACCTTTGAAAGGTCAATGGAGGAACAGCCAGAAATGTTGTGCCCGGATTCACAACCATTAACTGTGGGAAATGCACCTCGCACTGAAATACAAGGCGAGTCCGAGGACTTTGAAACCCAAATCCCAGAGCAAGTTGGGCAGGAGGGGTTGCAATTGCAGGAGGTCGGCCGACAAGATCTGGAAGACGACGTTGGAGTGAGCTGCGCAGAGGTTGTTCCGGGGAGCTCTACTCCACGGCGGCGGCCCCCCACAATGACATATGACGAGTTTGAGGAGATGGAAGAGGAGGGTATGGACAATGTGGACATAGACCCAGATTTTGTTTGTGAACGAGAACATCGCCGTCGTAGCAGCAGCACAGATGAGTCTGTTGAAGAACCCACTGCTGCACGAGTTCGCCTTGTGCCACAAGGTAGGCGGCGCGCAATTTCAGGCACCACAAGCATGGAAGTTCAAGTGAGAGGCAAAAGAGGCGCAAACAGAAATCGCCAGCAAGGCAGGTGCTCCAAAGTCTGGGCTTTCTTTGAAGACTGCACTGAGGATGGTACTATGGCGATTTGCAAGGTGTGCAAGACCCGCCTGAGCAGGGGGAAAAGTATTAACAACCTCTCCACCACCAGCATGAGCCGCCACATGCTATCCAAACATCCCACTGTTCATCAAACACAACAACCAACAGCCCTTCAGTGTGCAGCCCTACGGTTCAGTTGTCTGTCTCGGAGATGTTTGAGCGCAAGAGGAAATTGCCAGCAAATGACCCCCGGGCTGTGGCAGTAACAGCCAGCATAGCCAAGCTTCTGGCCTGCGAAATGCTGCCATATCGAGTGGTGGAGACTAGTGTTGGGCGAACAGTGTTCGCCACTGTTCGGGTTCTGCAGAACATCACCCTGTTCGGGTGATGTTCGAGTTCGGCCGAACACCTGACGGTGCTCGGCCAAACCGTTCGGCCATATGGCCGAACTAAGAGCGCATGGCCGAACGTTCCCCGAACGTTCGGCTAGCGCTGTGATTGGCCGAACGGGTCACGTGGTTCGGACCCGAACGCGCTCTGATTGGCCGAACTGTCACGTGGTTCGGGTAAATAAATACCCGAACCACGTCATATCTCCGCCATTTGTCTGTGGGTTTAGCTTTGGGTAGGCAGGCAGGGTAGTTCGCGCTCCAGCCACGCTAGCCAGGGTCCCCCCCAGTCATTGTGTGTCGCTGCTGGGAACAGTAGTACACCGCTCGTTCAGCCACACTATATAGCATTCTGTGTACTGTTCTGTGTCTGCTGGGAACAGTAGTACACCGCTCGTTCAGCCACACTATATAGCATTCTGTGTACTGTTCTGTGTCTGCTGGGAACAGTAGTACACCGCTCGTTCAGCCACACTATATAGCATTCTGTGTACTGTTCTGTGTCTGCTGGGAACAGTAGTACACCGCTCGTTCAGCCACACTATATAGCATTCTGTGTACTGTTCTGTGTCTGCTGGGAACAGTAGTACACCGCTCGTTCAGCCACACTATATAGCATTCTGTGTACTGTTCTGTGTCTGCTGGGAACAGTAGTACACCGCTCGTTCAGCCACACTATATAGCATTCTGTGTACTGTTCTGTGTCTGCTGGGAACAGTAGTACACCGCTCGTTCAGCCACACTATATAGCATTCTGTGTACTGTTCTGTGTCTGCTGGGAACAGTAGTACACCGCTCGTTCAGCCACACTATATAGCATTCTGTGTACTGTTCTGTGTCTGCTGGGAACAGTAGTACACCGCTCGTTCAGCCACACTATATAGCATTCTGTGTACTGTTCTGTGTCTGCTGGGAACAGTAGTACACCGCTCGTTCAGCCACACTATATAGCATTCTGTGTACTGTTCTGTGTCTGCTGGGAACAGTAGTACACCGCTCGTTCAGCCACACTATATAGCATTCTGTGTACTGTTCTGTGTCTGCTGGGAACAGTAGTACACCGCTCGTTCAGCCACACTATATAGCATTCTGTGTACTGTTCTGTGTCTGCTGGGAACAGTAGTACACCGCTCGTTCAGCCACACTATATAGCATTCTGTGTACTGTTCTGTGTCTGCTGGGAACAGTAGTACACCGCTCGTTCAGCCACACTATATAGCATTCTGTGTACTGTTCTGTGTCTGCTGGGAACAGTAGTACACCGCTCGTTCAGCCACACTATATAGCATTCTGTGTACTGTTCTGTGTCTGCTGGGAACAGTAGTACACCGCTCGTTCAGCCACACTATATAGCATTCTGTGTACTGTTCTGTGTCTGCTGGGAACAGTAGTACACCGCTCGTTCAGCCACACTATATAGCATTCTGTGTACTGTTCTGTGTCTGCTGGGAACAGTAGTACACCGCTCGTTCAGCCACACTATATAGCATTCTGTGTACTGTTCTGTGTCTGCTGGGAACAGTAGTACACCGCTCGTTCAGCCACACTATATAGCATTCTGTGTACTGTTCTGTGTCTGCTGGGAACAGTAGTACACCGCTCGTTCAGCCACACTATATAGCATTCTGTGTACTGTTCTGTGTCTGCTGGGAACAGTAGTACACCGCTCGTTCAGCCACACTATATAGCATTCTGTGTACTGTTCTGTGTCTGCTGGGAACAGTAGTACACCGCTCGTTCAGCCACACTATATAGCATTCTGTGTACTGTTCTGTGTCTGCTGGGAACAGTGGTACACCGCTCGTTCAGCCACACTATATAGCATTCTGTGTACTGTTCTGTGTCTGCTGGGAATAGTGGTACACCGCTCACCCGTCACTGTATAGCATTGTGCTCTGTGTCGCTGCTGGGAATAGTGGTACTGTATAGCATTTCTGTACTGCCACTGTACTGCTGCCAGTCAGCGTGTACTGTAAGGATAAGTGAAATGAGGAAGAAATCCGGTGAAAGAGGGAGGGGCAAGGGAAGAGGTGTTTCCCCTGACGGTTCACGTACAGGCCACAGGGGAGCACCCAAGAAAACCCACTCAATACCGCCCATGTTGTCCAGGACAACAACCCTCACAAATCCAAAAGAACAGGACCAGATAATTACTTGGATGACCTCTCAAGCGTCCAGCAGTGGGTTAAGCAGCACCAGCACATCACGCACGAGGTCCGAGTCCTCAGCCAGTTACAAGGAGCCAGTGGGCACAAAGCTGACACAACCGGCAGCGACACCACGCACACAACTGCCAGATAACCAGTCCGATGAATTACCTCAGGACACAATGGGGTATTCGCAGGAGCTATTCCCAGCCCAACAAACTTCCACCTTTCAAAGGTCAATGGAGGAACAGCCAGAAATGTTGTGCCTGGATTCACAACCGTTAACTGTGGGAAATGCACCGCGCACTGAAATACGAGGCGAGTCCGAAGAGGACTCGGAAACCCAAATCCCAGAGCAATTTGGGCAGGAGGGGTTGCAATTGCAGGAGGTCGGCCGACAAGATCTGGAAGACGACGTTGGAGTGTGCTGCGCAGAGGTTGTTGTGGGGAGCTCTACTCCACGGCGGTGGCCCACAATGACATATGACGAGTTTGAGGAGATGGAAGAGGAGGGTATGGACAATGTGGACAGAGACCCAGATTTTGTTTGTGAACGAGAACATCGCCGTCGTAGCAGCAGCACAGATGAGTCTGTTGAAGAACACACTGCTGCACGAGTTCGCCTTGTGCCACAAGGTAGGCGGCGCGCAATTTCAGGCACCACAAGCGTGGAAGTTCAAGTGAGAGGCAAAAGAGGAGCAAACAGAAATCGCCAGCAAGGAGGCAGGTGCTCCAAAGTCTGGGCTTTCTTTGAAGACTGCACTGAGGATGTTACCATGGCGATTTGCAAGGTGTGCAAGACCCGCCTGAGCAGGGGGAAAAATATTAACAACCTCTCCACCACCAGCATGAGCCGTCACATGCTATCCAAACATCCCACTCTTTGGGCAAACGCGTCAGGACAGGGTACCAGAAACAACACTGCCTCCCTTGGGTTCACCAGACCCGCCTCAGCAGCAGCAGTAGCCCAGCCATTGCGTGGTTCACAACATTCACAAACATCAGACGACGCTGACACTGTCACTTTCCGGAGTAGTGCTCTTGAGGTCTCCCAGTGTTCATCAAACACAACAACCAACAGCCCTTCCGTGTGCAGCGCTACGGTTCAGTTGTCTGTGTCGGAGATGTTTGAGCGCAAGAGGAAATTGCCAGCAAATGACCCCCGGGCCGTGGCAGTAACAGCCAGCATAGCCAAGCTTCTGGCCTGCGAAATGCTGCCATATCGATTGGTGGAGACAAACAGCTTCAAGGGCATGATGTCAGTGGCCATCCCACGTTACGTGGTTCCCAGCCGCTACCACTTTGCACGCTCTGCAGTGCCTGAGTTGCATGAGCACGTGGTCAGCAAAATAACCTGAAGCTTGAAGAATGCCGTTGCCTGCAAGGTTCACCTCACCACTGACACCTGGACGAGTGCGTTCGGCCAGGGTCGATACATCTCCCTTACCGCGCACTGGGTGAACCTTGTGGAGCCTGGCAGCGATTCCTCACCTGCTACGGCACGGGTGTTGCCCACGCCACAAACAGCTGCACCGCCGTCCCTCCCACTGGATAACAGCAGCACCTACCTCTCTGACTCCTTCTCCTCCAACGCATCTCAAAGCTGTACCTCATCCGGAAACGCTAACCCAGCAGCAGTAGGATCGTGGAAGCAGTGCAGCACAGCTGTTGGCATGCGTCAGCAAGCGTTGCTGAAGCTAATCTGCCTTGGGGATAAGCAGCACACAGGGGAGGAAATTTGGAGGGGAATAAAGGAACAGACGGATTTGTGGCTGGCACCGCTGGACCTGAAACCGGGCATGGTTGTGTGTGATAATGGGAGTAATCTCATTCGCGCTTTAAGGTTGGCTAAGCTGACACACATCCCTTGCCTGGCGCACGTGATGAACCTAGTAGTTCAGCGGTTCCTGAGGACATACCCAGGCGTGCCCGATCTGCTGTTGAAGGTGCGTCGAGTGTCCAAACATTGTAGAAATTCCAGTACTGCTTCGGGGGCACTCGCCAAGATGCAGGAGCGCTTCAATCTCCCCCACCATCGCTTGCTGTGTGATGTCCCTACGCGCTGGAATTCTACGCTGCACATGCTAGCCCGCTTTTGCGAGCAGAAGAGTGCAGTGGTCCAGTACATGACGGCGCAGTACCGAGGCGCATCCGGCCAGCTGCCAAGCTTCTGTGGATCCGATTGGGCCAACATGTTGGACCTCTGCCAAGTCCTCCAAAATTTTGAGCAATCCACGTTGCTTGTGAGCAGTGACAACTCTTCAGTCAGCATTACCATACCACTGCTGTGTTTACTGAAGAGGTCGATGTTAAAAATCAAGGAAACAGCTGTCATGATGCAACTGGGGGAATCTGAAGGAGAAAACGATCAGCGTGATGGTACCAACATCAGGCCATCCGCCTCAGGGAACGCTGGCCCCAGCAGCTATGACGAAGAAGAGGAGGAGGAACAGCTGGAGTTGGAGCAGGAATTTCATGCCACCACTGACGAGGGCCAGAGCGGTGCACGTTGGACTTCCACAATTCAACGCGAATGGTCAGCAGAAGCAGACCAGGAGGAAGGTGACGACTATGATGCATCACAACAACTATCACAACGCTCACAAGAGGATGATGAGGATTCTGGTAGGACTCTGGCACACATGGCTCAATTCATGCTAGACTGCATTGAACGTGACCCACGCATTGTGCGCATTCTGGACAACACCAATTACTGGGTTTATACCCTTCTGGATCCACGGTACAAACACAATGTTCCAAAACTGCTTGAAGAAAGAGTCAGACAGGTCAAAATGGAAGAATACCAGCAGGCCCTTGTGGAGACTTTAGAGAGGAGATTGACATCCTCCCCCTCCTCTAGCCAGTTGTACGCAGACAGACTGACTTCCGCAAACCCAGGACGACCAGGAGGGCAGCAAACAACGCAAGCCGCAGCTAGTACCCAAAAGGGAATGGTATCGGCAGTGTCCTTGGAGTGGGAAAATTTTCTGACACCCATGCAGCCGCAGCCCACTGAACAGCAAGCGTGCAGATCCACCTCCAACACCGATCGCCTGGAGAAAATGGTCAAGGACTACATGTCAGATGGCGTAGCTGTGTCGAACCATCCATCTGCACCCTTCAACTATTGGGTATCGAAGCTAGACACCTGGCACGAACTGGCAATGTACGCAATAGAGGTGCTGGCTTGCCCGGCAGCCAGCGTTATGTCGGAACGCTGTTTCAGTGCTGCCGGAGGCATCGTCACAGATCGGCGTATCCGCCTCTCTACAGAAAATGCAGACCGTCTGACTCAAATTAAAATGAATCAATCCTGGATTGGAAATGACTACGCAACACTCCAGGACCCCAACCAAGTAACATGACCAATGAACATCTGGGATGGTGTTGCGTTTCCGGGCCCTGTTTATTGAACCTCTCATCTGTATTACATTTATGACTGCATGGCGGCAAAAAGCATTGCTGCTATATCCGCACGCTTTTTGTCCACATGCAAGGCCTGGGTTGTTGTGTCTCACAAAGCGTGGCCTTCTCCTCCTGCGCCTGCTCCTGTTCCATCACGTCTGCTGCTGCTGGGTTAGCGTTGCCGCGTGGTCCCTGTTTATTGAACCACTTATCTTTATTACATTTATGACTGCATGGCGGTACAAAGCATGCTATCCGCACGCTTCTTGCCCTCATGCAAGGCCTGGGTTGTTGTGTCTCACAAAGCGTGGCCTTCTCCTCCTGCGCCTGCTCCTGTTCCATCACGTCTGCTGCTGCTGGGTTAGCGTTGCCGCGTGGTCCCTGTTTATTGAACCACTTATCTTTATTACATTTATGACTGCATGGCGGTACAAAGCCTGCTATCCGCACGCTTCTTGCCCTCATGCAAGGCCTGGGTTGTTGTGTCTCACAAAGCGTGGCCTTCTCCTCCTGCGCCTGCTCCTGTTCCATCACGTCTGCTGCTGCTGGGTTAGCGTTGCCGCGTGGTCCCTGTTTATTGAACCACTTATCTTTATTACATTTATGACTGCATGGCGGTACAAAGCCTGCTATCCGCACGCTTCTTGCCCTCATGCAAGGCCTGGGTTGTTGTGTCTCACAAAGCGTGGCCTTCTCCTCCTGCGCCTGCTCCTGTTCCATCACGTCTGCTGCTGCTGGGTTAGCGTTGCCGCGTGGTCCCTGTTTATTGAACCACTTATCTTTATTACATTTATGACTGCATGGCGGTACAAAGCATGCTATCCGCACGCTTCTTGCCCTCATGCAAGGCCTGGGTTGTTGTGTCTCACAAAGCGTGGCCTTCTCCTCCTGCGCCTCCTCCTGTTCCATCACGTCTGCTGCTGCTGGGTTAGCGTTGCCGCGTGGTCCCTGTTTATTGAACCACTTATCTTTATTACATTTATGACTGCATGGCGGTACAAAGCCTGCTATCCGCACGCTTCTTGCCCTCATGCAAGGCCGGGGTTGTTGTGTCTCACAAAGCGTGGCCTTCTTCTCCTCCTGCGCCACCCTCCTCCTGTTCCATCACGTGTGCTGCTGCTGGGTTAGCGTTACCGGTCCCTTTTCCTGGAACCTCTTATATGTATTACATTTATGACTGCATGCCGACAAAAAACATGTTACCTGTGCAAAGAAAACAGACATTTCCCGCATTTAAAAGACAGTTTTCCCTTTGAAACTTTAAAATCGATTTTCTCAAAAACTATAAGCTCTTTTTGCTAATTTTTTTTTCCTCTTGTACCCACTCCCAAGGTGCACATACCCTGCAAATTTGGGGTATGTAGCATGTAAGGAGGCTTTACAAACCACAAAAGTTCGGGTCCCCATTGACTTCCATTATGTTCGGAGTTCGGGTCGAACACCCGAACATCGCGGCCATGTTCGGCCTGTTCGGCCCGAACCCGAACATCTAGATGTTCGCCCAACACTAGTGGAGACAAACAGCTTCAAGGGCATGATGTCAGTGGCCATCCCACGTTACGTGGTTCCCAGCCGCTACCACTTTGCGCGCTCTGCAGTGCCTGAGTTGCATGAGCACGTGGTCAGCAAAATAACCCGAAGCTTGAAGAATGCCGTTGCCTGCAAGGTTCACCTCACCACTGCAACCTGGAAGAGTGCGTTCGGCCAGGGTCAATACATCTCCCTTACCGCACACTGGGTGAACCTTGTGGAGCCTGGCAGCGATTCCTCACCTGCTATGGTGCGGGTGTTGCCCACGCCGCAAACAGCTGCACCGCCGTCCCTCCCACTGGATAACAACAGCAGCACCTACCTCTCTGACTCCTTCTCCTCCAACGCATCTCAAAGCTGTACCTCATCCGGAAACGCTAACCCAGCACCAGCAGCAGTAGGATCGTGGAAGCAGTGCAGCACAGCTGTTGGCATGCGTCAGCAAGCGTTGCTGAAGCTGATCTGCCTTGGGGATAAGCAGCACACAGGGGAGGAAATTTGGAGGGGAATAAAGGAACAGACGGATTTGTGGCTGGCACGGCTGGACCTGAAACCGGGCATGGTTGTGTGTGATAATGGGAGTAATCTCATTCGTGCTTTAAGGTTGGCTAAGCTGACACACATCCCTTGCCTGGCGCACGTGATGAACCTAGTAGTTCAGCGGTTCCTGAGGACATACCCAGGCGTGGCCGATCTTCTGTTGATGGTGCGACGAGTGGCCAAACATTGTAGAAATTCCAGTACTGCTTCGGGGGCACTCGCCAAGATGCAGGAGCGCTTCAATCTCCCCCACCATCGATTGCTGTGTGATGTCCCTACGCGCTGGAATTCTACGCTGCACATGCTAGCCCGCTTTTGCGAGCAGAAGAGTGCAGTGGTCCAGTACATGACGGCGCAGTACCGAGGCGCATCCGGAAAGCTGCCAAGCTTCTGTGGATCCGATTGGGCCAACATGTTGGACCTCTGCCAAGTCCTCCAAAATGTTGAGCAATCCACGTTGCTTGTGAGCAGTGACAACTCTTCAGTCAGCATTACCATACCACTGCTGTGTTTACTGAAGAGGTCAATGTTGAAAATCAAGGAAACAGTTGTCATGATGCAACTGGGGGAATCTGAAGGAGAAAACGATCAGCGTGATGGTACCAACATCAGGCCATCCGCCTCAGGAAACGCTGGCCCCAGCAGCTATGACGAAGAAGAGGAGGAGGAACAGCTGGAGTTGGAGCAGGAATTTCCTGCCACCACTGACGAGGGCCAGAGCGGTGCACATTGGACTTCCACCAGGGGAGGACTGGCCAGGGGGGAAGGGGGGAGATTTCCCCCCAGGCTGCCTCTCATTTAATGATTTAGGGCTGGCACTGTGCCTGGTGAATTCAGGTTTTTGTATAGGCTGAATGAGGGAAATAAACGCCCAATTACAGAGCAATTGTAGGTCGGGCAAGCTAGTAAATATACACAACATGATACAGAGCAGAGGCTTGTCTGCAGGGTCCGTGGGAAAAAAATCTGTCTGGTCTCTCACCATTGTTAACTGCATGTGCACAGCTACATAAGATATTGTCTAGGTTGTAAAGTTTTCGACAGTCCCTAGACTCCAGAAGGGCTGCTTGCAGACAGTCCTTAGACTCCAGAAGGGCTGCTTGCAGGACTTGTGTAAGAGATAGATACCCCGACCGTTGTAACTCAAAATGTATTATGTGCCCCCCCCCCGTGAATTTATACTTTACCTATCACGCTGTCCCTCGAGTGTCCTTGCTGTATTTCCCACGTGACTATCAGCATATAGCACATGGGACACTTGTGTGATGTCATTTGGGCTGGGGCTGCCGTGAAAACGGGCCTCTAGTTTGTGTTTTCCCCCCAGGCCAAAAGTTCCCAGTCCTCCCCTGACTTCCACAATTCAGCGTGAATGGTCAGCAGAAGCAGACCAGGAAGAAGGTGACAACTATGATGCATCACAACAACTATCACAACGCTCACAAGAGGATGATGAGGATTCTGGCAGGACTCTATCACACATGGCTCAATTCATGCTAGACTGCATTGAACGCGACCCACGCATTGTGCGCATTCTGGACAACACCAATTACTGGGTTTATACCCTTCTGGATCCACGGTACAAACACAATGTTCCAAAACTGCTTGAAGAAAGAGTCAGACAGGTCAAAATGGAAGAATATCAGCAGGCCCTTGTGGAGACTTTAGAGAGGAGATTGACATCCTCCCCCTCCTCTAGCCAGTTGTACGCCAACAGACTGACTTCCGCAAACCCAGGACGACCAGGAGGGCAGCAAACAACACAAGCCGCAGCTAGTGCCCAAAAGGGAATGGTATCGGCAGTGTCCTTGGAGTGGGAAAATTTTCTGACACCCATGCAGCAGCCCACAGAACAGCAAGCGTGCGCATCCACCTCCAACACCGATCGCCTGGAGAAGATGGTCAAGGACTACATGTCAGATGGCATAGCTGTGTTGAACAATCCATCTGCACCCTTTAACTATTGGGTATCGAAGCTAGACACGTGGCACGAACTGGCAATGTACGCAATAGAGGTGCTGGCTTGCCCAGCAGCCAGCGTTATGTCGGAACGCTGTTTCAGTGCTGCCGGAGGCATCGCCACAGATCGGCGTATCCGCCTCTCCACAGAAAATGCAGACCGTCTGACTCAAATTAAAATGAATCAATCCTGGATTGGAAACGACTACGCAACACTCCAGGACCCCAACCAAGTAACATGACCAATGAACATCTGTGATGGTTTAGCATTGCCGGTCCATTGTTACGGAACCTCTCATCTGTATTACATTTATGACTGCATGGCGGCAAAAAGCATTGCTATATCCGCACGCTATTTGTCCTCATGCAAGGCCTGGGTTGTTGTGTCTCAAAAAGCGTGGCCTTCTCCTCCTGCACCTGCTCCTGTTGCATCACGTGTGCTGCTGCTGGGTTAGCGTTGCCGGTCCCTTGTTACGGAACCTCTCATCTGTATTACATTTATGACTGCATGGCGGCAAAAAGCATTGCTATATCCGCACGCTATTTGTCCTCATGCAAGGCCTGGGTTGTTGTGTCTCAAAAAGCGTGGCCTTCTCACTCTGCGCCTCCTCCTGTTCCATCACGTGTGCTGCTGCTGGGTTAGCGTTTCCAGTCCCTGTTTATTGAACCTCTCATCTGTATTACATTTATGACTGCATGGCGGCAAAAAGCATTGCTATATCCGCACGCTATTTGTCCTCATGCAAGGCCTGGGTTGTTGTGTCTCAAAAAGCGTGGCCTTCTCCTCCTGCGCCTCCTCCTGTTCCATCACGTGTGCTGCTGCTGGGTTAGCGTTTCCAGTCCCTGTTTATTGAACCTCTCATCTGTATTACATTTATGACTGCATGGCGGCAAAAAGCATTGCTATATCCGCACGCTATTTGTCCTCATGCAAGGCCTGGGATGTTGTGTCTCAAAAAGCGTGGCCTTCTCCTCCTGCGCCTCCTCCTGTTCCATCACGTGTGCTGCTGCTGCTGCTGCTGGGTTAGCGTTGCCGGTCCCTGTTTATTGAACCTCTCATCTGTATTACATTTATGACTGCATGGCGGCAAAAAGCATTGCTATATCCGCACGCTATTTGTCCTCATGCAAGGCCTGGGTTGTTGTGTCTCAAAAAGCGTGGCCTTCTCACTCTGCGCCTCCTCCTGTTCCATCACGTGTGCTGCTGCTGGGTTAGCGTTTCCAGTCCCTGTTTATTGAACCTCTCATCTGTATTACATTTATGACTGCATGGCGGCAAAAAGCATTGCTATATCCGCACGCTATTTGTCCTCATGCAAGGCCTGGGTTGTTGTGTCTCAAAAAGCGTGGCCTTCTCCTCCTGCGCCTCCTCCTGTTCCATCACGTGTGCTGCTGCTGGGTTAGCGTTTCCAGTCCCTGTTTATTGAACCTCTCATCTGTATTACATTTATGACTGCATGGCGGCAAAAAGCATTGCTATATCCGCACGCTATTTGTCCTCATGCAAGGCCTGGGATGTTGTGTCTCAAAAAGCGTGGCCTTCTCCTCCTGCGCCTCCTCCTGTTCCATCACGTGTGCTGCTGCTGCTGCTGCTGGGTTAGCGTTGCCGGTCCCTGTTTATTGAACCTCTCATCTGTATTACATTTATGACTGCATGGCGGCAAAAAGCATTGCTATATCCGCACGCTATTTGTCCTCATGCAAGGCCTGGGTTGTTGTGTCTCAAAAAGCGTGGCCTTCTCCTCCTGCGCCTCCTCCTGTTCCATCACGTGTGCTGCTGCTGGTGCTGGGTTAGCGTTACCGGTCCCTTTTCCTGAAACCTCTTCTCTGTATTACATTTATGACTGCATGGCGACAAAAAGCATGTTACCTGTGCAAAGAAACATGACATTTTCCACATTTAAAAGACAGTTTTTCCTTTGAAACTTTACAATCAATTTTCTCAAAAACTATAAGATCTTTTTTTCCTCTTGTACCCACTCCCAAGGTGCACATACCCTGCAAATTTGGGGTATGTAGCATGTAAGGAAGCTTTACAAAGCACGAAAGTTCGGGTCCCCATTGACTTCCATTATGTTCGGAGTTCGGCGCGAACACCCGAACATCGCGGCGATGTTCGGCGAACGTTCGCGAACCCGAACATCTAGGTGTTCGCCCAACACTACTGCCTATACAGCCCAGCCTCTGTTGCTATCCCAAACCCCCCTAAGGTCCCCCTGCACTCTGCAATCCCTCATAAATCCCAGCCATGCTGCTGACAAACAGCTTGTCAGAGCTGGCTGTGTTTATCTCTATAGTGTCAGTCTGCTGCTCTCCCCGCCTCCTGCAGAACTCCAGTCCCCGCCTGCATCCCTTCTCTCCCTGCTGATTGGAGAGAAGGGATGGGGGCAGGGACCAGAGCTATGCAGGAGGCGGGGGAGCAGCTGAGACTGACACTAAAGATGTAAACACAGCCTCACAGCATGGCTGTGATTTATGAGGGATTGCAGAGTGCAGGGGGACCTTAGTGGGGTTTGGGATAGCAACAGAGGCTGGGCTGTATTGGCAGATCCAGCCTCTGTATGCAGATAACATTCTTTAAACACACCTCGGGTTCTCTTTAACTTTGAGGCAGAAACGCCTCAGAAATCTAAAAAATTCTGCAGCCCCCGAGTTTGCGTTTGTGGAAAAAAATGGAATGTCTGTTAAACAAGGTGTGTATGAGGATCTGCAGATATAGACTATGAATGCATATTGCAGGAACGGATCTTTTGCAGGAACGGATCTTTTGCAGATACTGATCTGTTGCATGTGTACAGCATCTTTGTGTGCAGCATCTTGCAAAGATTTTTATCTGATGGGGAGTTCAGCTCAATAGAATAGACTGTGTAGAGTACGGCTCTCATACAACATGGAAGGGGGTAAAATTGGTTTGATATCTTTCATTTATCTTTCAAGTGAGTATGTAGCATAAGCCACACTTGCGAGGAAGGGCGTAACTATCCTGGAGAGATCTTGGCAGCCCTCCAATCTTCCCGCTCGATGAGGCCTGGAACTCACTTCAAATCGCAATCGCTAGCGTTTTGTATGAGCAGTTTGTAAGCGATTTCATGAGTGTTTTAGGGAGCGATTTTAGAAAGTGTATTCAATTTGCCAGCGGTTGTGTAGCGATTAGCGTTTAAAAGTCTGATTGGTCCTTTCAATTATTTATAATTTTGTTACAGTGTACATTAACTTTAAAATGCTAGAAAAATCGCTCCGTGCAAGTTTTGTTGAGCGATTAGGTCAGTGTTTATATACTTTACATTGAAGCGCAAACGCTAACAAAATGCTGCATGTCCTGCGCTTGCGATTTTGCTAATAGCAATCGCTTCTGTGGAATTTGCACCATCCATTTACATTGGCAGAGCATATAGGGAAATCGCTAGTGATTTCTCACGCTCCCTAAACGCTCAAAAAATTGCTCTAGGGGGTTCCAGGAGCTAGGGGGGCCAGTCCTGTTCATTAATAGGCAGAGCAGGTAGTGCATTATGTACATTACTTGCTCCTGACCCTGGCATCTCCTTCACTTCCTAGTTAGTTTTCAAGTGCTATGCAGCCAGCCAATCACCATGCGGGGACTGAAGCTGCATGGTGATTGGCTGGCTGCACACAGTGCATGACACTTTAAAACTAACCAGGAAGTAAAGGAGACACCAGCACTGGGAGCAGGTAATGTATGTAACACGCTGCCTGCTCTGCATGTTAATGAACAGGACCACCTCGTGGGACCCCTCCAAGCTCAGGGCCTCCCTGCTGCAGAAGTGGTGGCAGGGCCTATTGATACACCACTGCTTGTGAGTATTATTCCAGTATTGAACACCCTTTACCAAAACACACCATTATACTGGATACTACACTTTAGTGGGCTCTCAGTTTTCCCTTTTTCTTGCTATTCCTATTTTTCACAGAACATAAGTTGAAAAGCAAGGTGAGAGAATGCAGCTTTGTTGAGCAACTCTTACAGAGAATCTGTACTCTAAAATTCTTACATATAAAAGCATACCATTCTATTCATTATGTTCTAATGGGCCCCTCTGTGCTGTTTCTGCCTCTCCCTGCTGCAATCCTGGCTCGTAATTGCCATTTGTATGCAGTGTTTACAAACAAAAGACATAGCAAGTGATAGGCTGAGAGTAGCTCAGTGTGTGAGTCATACAGAGTGTGCAGGGGGCCTGGAGAGGGTGTGTATAGCTTATATCCAATCACAAGCAGCATGGCACATTCCAGCCTGTCTGCCTCAGCCCAACAAAGCCAACAGAGGAAAGAAGATTAGATCATATTACAGAGATAATACAGCCACTGTGCAACTAGGAAAGGCTGCAGTAAGACAGACCACATTAGAACAGGTATAGGAACTTATAGGATAGAAGAAATAAGGCTCAAAATTTTGTTACAGAGTCTCTTTAACCTCCCTGGCGATCTATTAAGATCGCCAGGGCGGCTGCGGGAGGTTTTTTTTTAAATTAAAAAAAAACTGTTTCATGCAGCCAACTGAAAGTTGGCTGCATGAAAGCCCACTAGAGGGCGCTCCGGAAGCGTCATTCTGATCGCCTCCGGCGACCAGAATAAACAAGGAAGGCCGCAATGAGCAGCCTTCCTTGTTTTGCTTACATCGTCGCCATAGCGACGAGCGGAGTGACGTCATGGACGTCAGCCGATGTCCTGACGTCAGCTGCCTCCGATCCAGCCCTTAGCGCTGGCCGGAACTTTTGTTCCGGCTGCGCAGGGCTCGGGCGGCTGGGGGACCCTCTTCCGCCGCTGCTCGCGGCGGATCGCCGCAGAGCGGCGGCGATCAGGCAGCACACGTGGCTGGCAAAGTGCCGGCTGCGTGTGCTGCTTTTTATTTTACAAAAATCGGCCCAGCAGGGCCTAAGCGGCGACCTCCGGCGGTGATGGACATATATATTCGTCCATACCGCTAAGGAGGTTAAGGTAGCCATACACCTGACGATGATGGGAAGATTTGACAAAGATACAAATTTATCTCTAATCAAATCTGATTAGAAATAAATGTGTCTCTTTTTGAAGCTGCCCATATTCTGCAGGACAATTCTCATTCGATTTTAGCATGAAATCTTCAGGTAATCAGCTGAGCCCGCCGTGCCCACTCAGCCGCTGCAATGTATAAATGTGCTCCCCTCATGTGTGCATTTATACATTACCTGTCCTGTTGCAGCCTCCACGTGGTGACTGTCCATCTTGCCAGGTTCTAACAGCCACATTCACACGCGTATACGCTAGCGACGCACAGCGTCTGACATCAGACGTTATGCGCCGTGAGTGTGTATGAGTGTATGCGGCTATTAGAACCCAGTGAGATGGACGGACACCACCCACACACGATGGGCACATTTATACATTGCATCTCCAGGGGCTTAGGAGTTTCGCCGCTCGTTCCGAAATCGGCCGCCGTACCGCTGCACACCCGACCAACCAACTTCAGCCCGACATCTTGCAGCATGCACAATCGACAATGCGACCAATTTTTATCCTGGAATTGGTTGCTTTGTCGGTTGAGCATGCACTTGGCGGCACCGTTTTTCATCCAATTTGATTATAATAATCAAATTGGATGGTCGATCGGCCACCAAGTCGCCTGATGTATGGCCGTCTTTAGAAAGGATACCTCTACTAACACAGTTGATTATCCACCACTTTCTCTTACTCTACTCGTCATTACAGAAGAACAGCAACCTGATCTGGACATTAACACAACCATATTCGATGTGGTCGAATATACAGTATATACATACTAGCTGATGGCCCGGCATTGCTATGTATTTGGCCGGTGTTTGGCTCAACCAACTTTTTCCTTTTTCTAACCCTAACACACAATTACGCAATGACCAAGTTTGTGAGCTTTGCGGTCTTTGCCATCAATAATTTGCATTGAAATGAAACAAATCTGATTGGCTGTTTAGGGCTCCACTCCCTTTTCTGAATTTGAACCCCAGTCACGCAATGATCAACTGTACCAGATTTGAGGTTTGTGCCATTAATAGTGCAAGAATGGCAGCAATTAAATATTCCCCTTGAAAATCAATAGGTGAATTTTGATTGGATTTTGTAGACTCCACCCACCTTTCTGAATTTTAATCCCAGTCAACCAGCGACCAACTGTGCAAAGTTTGAGAACCCTTACATTAACAGTGTAAGAATGGCTGCTGTTTACATTTGCGCAATGAAATTTGTATTTGTCTCCGCCCCCTTTTTGGTTATGGAGATAAAAAGTATCCTGTATGTTATTTCAGATAATGAACTATGTGTGTGGCAAATTTCATTCAAATCTGTTCAGCCATTGTTGCGTGATCGAGTAACAAACATCCAGACATCCAAACTTGCATATTTATAATATTAGTGATATACATATCTCTGTTTATATACTATATATGTTATGCAACAACACAGTACAACCAAATTGGACTCACCCGCTTTCACTTTTGACCTTCCTGATCAGAAAGAATGACACTATGGCAACTATTACAGCCAAGACACAAGTGCTCACTCCAATGCCCCCATAGAGTCCAGATTTTAAGATCTTCCCCTCACATCGTGAACTTGTATAAATATATTTATCTGTGTCCGAGCAACTGCAAGGAGAAGGAAAGAAAAAAATAAAGACATCGAAAATATCAGAAATGTCAATTGTGTGAACAGTTAGTAAATGAACAAATACTCTAGAAAATCAAAGTTCTCAAAGTTCAAGCTGCTAAAAAAAAAATCGATTAACCAACTTTATAGTTAGGCTCCTTGTCTAAATCATGCAGCTGCTAGTTCACAACGCTTAACGAGAACCTGAACCTGAGGTGGGTTTGTCAAATCATATTAGAACACAGAGGAATGTTCTGTATACAACAATGACCTACAATGACACTAAGGTTCTCCAATGATCTCCATCAGCAGCCAACCAAAGTAAATCAAACTCTACATGTACAACAAGGTTGAGCAAAATAAATAAGAAAGTGCAAGGACAAGAGAAATGAATACTCACTAGCATTGTGGACCGGTATTTTTCTTGATATCACATTTGCCGCCATTACAGTCATAGTACTTGAGTGACTGTCCATCACAATGAGACATGCAGGTCAAGCCATCAGACATGATCTCATAATCATAAAATTTTCCAAAACCATCTGGAAAGGCTCTGAGACAGAAGTCTATACACGGGAGAGAAAACATACCCTGAAACATGAGGACATACTGGGAGCCATATGAATGACATGATAACATGACAATGAAGTAGGGGAAAGTTAGAAGATTTGAGACAGTGCCGACTGGTAGTGATTAATGGACAGTTAAAAATTCATTTTCAAAATCAGAAAGTTGACCTTGAATCTATCCGATACTCTTCCAAATAACCAGAAGAGCAAATATGCTGAGTGTGTGTGTGTTCAGGGACGGATCTAGGGGGGGGGGGGGGGGGGGGCAAGCGGGTCTCTTGCCCCAGGCGCAGTTTGTTCAACTCTTAAAAAGGCGGCAAAATGAATGGCAGTTTAGGCGCCAAAACCTGACCTTTAGGAGCCAGAACCTGACCTTGCCCCAGGCGCAACTTGGTCTAGATCCGTTCCTGTGTGTGTTGGGGGGGGGGGGATACTTTATTTTATTTTTTTTCATATTTGTTGTATTTTAACCTTTTAACCGCCATCTTTGTTGCACATATGACAAGAAGAAGTGCACACATGCGCCATAACTTTCTGCCAACGTTATTGGAAACAGACCAAAGTCCAAAGCACAAAAAAGTCTAATAAAACATCCGGAAGAGTCTTATATAAACGAGGCAGCGAGACCTGTAAAGCAAAATAAGAGATTTAACTGCCAATGTACCTAGTTGACTGCAAGTGCTACAGGGCTATTATTTTTTTAGAAATTATTTATTTCTTAGTCGCAAAAGGAAAAAAAATCGGT
This sequence comes from Hyperolius riggenbachi, assembly GCF_040937935.1. Taxonomy (NCBI): domain Eukaryota; kingdom Metazoa; phylum Chordata; class Amphibia; order Anura; family Hyperoliidae; genus Hyperolius; species Hyperolius riggenbachi. The sequence goes on from NC_090648.1 coordinate 47,608,741, forward strand.
CGGGGGCGGGGAGGTGTGTCGTTACATGTATTGAACATTAGATGACAGTGTAGGAAAGCAGGAGAGTTGGCAGAGACATTCTGCAAGTAATGTCTTTAGAAGTCTAAGCCAAGTGATTGCCAATCACAAAAATGTAAATCTGGATTAATCACGCTAACACAAAGCTCCCAACTCTCCCTCCTTCAGAGGGACAGGCCCTCTTTGGGAACCAAACCCCTCTGTCCATCTTTCTTCCTCCTTTGTCCCTCTTTAAAGACTGATGTATAGACCTGAGTTAATATATGTATTTTTCTACTGGAAAATGTTTTTAACTGACTCTAAACTTTATTCCCATTAATTAAATTGATATTTTTTTATATATATTGATGATAGAAAGGACTGATGTGCTTTGGGTGATAACACTACATATTTTGACTCTGAATTCGTTGTGATATGCATGGCGAGGGGTGTGTTGGGGGTGTGGTTAGAGGTGTTGCAGGAGCATGTCTTGAAGTATCCCTCCTTCGTTCATCACAAAGTTAGGAGGTATGTTAATACAAAGTTGAGAGAGTTTGGGGGACTATGCTATATTAAAATGTACCGGAGGCCACAAAACATAAAAAAGTAAGCTACTTACCTCCTAAAAAAAGGCTTCCCATGTCCTCCTGGAAACCACCATTGCTGACATGCCATGCTCCATGCCATGTGTATAACGTAATGTATGAGCATGGCTGTACTGCAGCTGCGTGAATACAGACTGGCCTCTATAGTAAGCCAAAGCCCCTTGTACATAAGTGGCTCTATGCTACTGCGCAGATACAGTACAACGACACTTGTGCACAAGGAGGAGCACAGGCGCAATCTTCCAGAGGGTCCCGGGAAGTGACAACTGTCTCAAGAAAGATGCAGGAAGCTTCAGGAGGATCCAGAGGCTTCACTCTTTTCAGGTAAGTAGCTCACTATTTTATTTTCTGCAGCCTCGCGTTCTCTTTAACCACTTACCGGCCACGGGCTTAAACCCCCCTAGTGACCAGGTCATTTTTTACTAATTAGGCCATTGCAGCTTTAAGGCCTTGCTGCAGGGCCGTGCAACTCAGCACACAAGTGATTCCCCCTCCCCCTTTTCTGCCCACCAACAGAGCTCTCTGTTGCCGCTGGGAGACTGATGACGCATTAGCGCATGCGATCACCTGCAAAACCCCACCCCAGGACTTCATGCCAATTGGTGTGGAGTGGTCCTGTGGCTGCCGCCGTGTTCATGCCAATCGGCGTGGAGCGGTTGGAAAAGGGTTAAAAAAGTAATTAAAATTATATGTAAAATAAATTAGAAAGAAAATAAAAGCTAGAAAGGGCTCCATGCAAAGCATCTCACTCAGAAATTGCCCAAAATCTTGCTTGAAAAGGATCCTCAGCATAAATGACGCATTGAATCCATCATCTTCTAACAGAGTAGAGTTATCACACCTACTGGGCCTTTTCTTCCGAATCCTGCCGGAGCCCGGTGCCCACTGATATCAGGGGTGTAGCCGCCCCACCTTGCAGAAAAGGGCTGCAGCACTTTCTATATCTAGATAGAAAAAGCGCTGCAGCCCTTTTCTGTAAGGGGCGGGGCTATGCTCCAGAAGTAGGCAGACATGGGGCTTCCCAGAGAATTCAGAAGAAAAAAACCCGGCAGGTGGTTATAACTTTATATTAGAAGATGATCGATATAATAGTAATGATCGTAATCTGCTAATTACGATTACACAAAATGTAGCATTTTTTTTTACAATTATGGCAATATGTTATTATGGTTTGGAAATTCAATAGATTTTTCATAATCCATTCGTAATTTTTCACAATTACGGTACGCAAAATGTCATGTAATTTTGTGCTGTCACTAGCAGTTAATAGCAAAGCCCCCATACATGCTAAAGTCTACAAAATTGCTACTTTTTTAAGGGGAATGGTGAGAACAAAATCATTTTTCTAAAAGACTTGTAGTTTTTGAGAAAATCGATTTTAAAAATGCAAAGAAAAAACGGCTTTTAAACTAAGAAAAATTACTGTTTAAAAAACATTTTTCTTTTGCATTTTCTAACTCGATTATCTCAAAAACAACAAGCGCTTTTTGAAAAACTGATAGCATGTATAGGGGTTTTGCTATTAACTGCTAAACACAAAATTATGCAATAATTATGCAAAATTGCGAAATAACGGTTCCTGATTATGTTTATGCATGAAATAAATTATGTTTTTCACATTACGATGTTGCATTGTAATTATGAATCATGATGTAAAATTACAATTATTAGTGCACATCACTAGGTTTTAATGTGTAATTGCACTGAAGGAGTTATTTGAAAGGAAGACATATGGATGCTGACATATTTATTTATTTTTAAACAATACCAGTTGCCTGGCTGTCCTGTTGATCTTTCTGAGCAGTAGTGTCTGAATCACTCACCTGAAATAAGCATGCAGCTAATCTTGTCATATTTTTTGTTAGAAATAACTAATCTGCATGCTTTTTCGAAAAGCATTAGAGGCAGAGGATCAGCTGGACAGCCAGGCAATCTGTATTGTTTAATAGGAAACAAATATGTCAGCCTTCATATGTCTCTCCCCTCGGGTTCCCAGCACATTTTTAGTGTTGAGGGAAATTGGTACGGAAAGGTTTGTAGGGTGATTGCAAGTTCGTCTATAGCACTTTCATGTATGCAAGTTGTCCTGCAAACCAACGTTTATTCCTAAACTCATGGTGTAAATACTAGTGCGCATGCTCACTGGAGCTCGCTTCAAAATGGCCATCTCAGCAGAGCTGACCCTAGTGTAAATGTCATGATGGGCCTTAGGAATATGGGTTCACCGTCCCTCCTGTGTTACTGACAGTACACATCTTCTGCAAGTATACCATATATCCTCAGTACTCGGGAGCAAATTATATGAAGATGAAGACTGCATTTGTAGTTAGTGTAGGTGGTGGGGGCAGTGTAGCTTTTTGTAGGTGGGGGGAAGCAGAGGTCAGTGTAGTGTAGTTAGTGTAGCTAGGGTGTAGTAAGGATTAGTGTAGCTGGGTAGTGTAGTTTAGATAAAGACTGGATCAGAAGGTCCATAAGACACATCTGCACAATGGACTCACCAGGTTTAGTATATTTTTTTCCTGTTTTTTGCCCTCTAAACCTAGGAGCGTCTTATAGTCCGGAGCATCTTCTAGTCCAAAAAATACGGTAAATCAATAGAAAGTATACTCTATCAAATATCAAAGCCCCAATGGTTCCTGTCTTCTATTGCCTTTGAAACATTGATTATTGCTTGAATTGTTTTGTGGCCTTTTAAAAAAACAAAATGTGTCACTTACCTGGTGCTTCTACTGGCCCCCTTCAGCTATCAAGTCCTAAGCCATCACTGAAGCCCTCTTCGTTTCTCGCTGCGGGTCACCTGCTAATTATTCATCTAACTAGATGATTGTCACTGGCCACGCGCGTCCTCGTTCCCGCTCGCATCTCTGGAAGCTTACTGCGCATGCGCAGTATGAAGTTTTCTTGTACTGCACCTGCACAGTAAGCACCTGATGACACACACGGGAGCGAGGACGCGCAGCCACAGTGCTGTTCATCTAGTTAGACAAATAATTGGCAGGTGATCCGTGGTGAGGAACGGAGGGGCCTTCAGTGATGCAGTAGGACTTGGTAGCTGCAGGGGGCCAGTAAAAGCCCCAGGTAAGTGACACCTTTTGTTTTTCTTTAAAGGCCACAGAACCCCTTTAAGCATTAGAATTGTTAAAATGGACAGGAGTGTTCCTTCATGGGATATGTTTCCAATTTGCCCTTGCATTGACACTGGTGCAGAAGTCGTAACCAGGGTTGCTATCACGGGTGGTCGTGATCACGGGTACGCGTGAATCACGGCCATTTTTCCGCAACACGGGCTGTGATCCGGATGCCGTGATCTGCATGGATCACAGCATCGCGGCAAATCCGGGTCACGGCTCACGTAAAAAAATACGGGTCACGGCTTGTAATCACGGCTGTGATGCGGCTGTGATCGGGAAATTGTAATGATGACGTCACTGGATACATGCATACGTACATGTACATTTGTACGTGTACGAGCGGCATTTACGCATGCTCATGCACATTCAGGGACTGAATATTAATCCGCCATTACGCATTACATACTATGAGACGCATGGACACACAAATTTTTATATGTATGTCGACTATGGGTACGCTTGCGTAGCCGCAAATCACCTCATACACCCGTACATTTTTACGCATGCGGCCATAGGCTTACGCATGAACAATACGGGTCACGGCCGTGATGACCGTTACTGTTATGGGACATGATCACAGGTCGATCCGGATGCGGCTCAAAAAAAAAACGGCCGCATTCGGATCCGTGATTAAGGTGTATCCGAGCATCACTGGTCGTAACAGAAGTGTCCAGACAACCTGGCAGTCCTGGCTAAAGAACTGTATCAACTATATCTATTTTCACTTACCTTCCAAATTTGGTTCTTCCCCTTTTTCAGTGCTGAAATCAATACAGTCAGTAGCTGTTGGAAAAAAAAAATCAAAACATTTGTAGAAGCTGTGATCAGTGATTCATGGAATTTTTTTTTATAAACATTGCTATTCGGACATTTATTTAGCGTGTACTTGTAGAAATGTTCCAAAGGGGCCACCACCTAAGTAGAGGGAAACCTCCTGGATGATCAAGAGGCTTTCCTCATCCTCCTCCACCAGCCCAATCCAGCACTGTCCCCTCAGCACAACTGTTGCCAAGGGCCTGCTGATGGCTCGTGCATGCACAGTAGCATGGACTAAATTAGGATTGGCTTTTTCCACCGAAGGCCAAGCAGGTGCATGCTACTGGGCAGGGGCAATGTGGATGCTCTTTTGGGGTCTCAGAACTTGGTGTAGGACAGAGAAGGGAGGTTTGTAACAATAATCCCTCCTACCATCCTCCCATTCCCTCCTCTTCCCCGCCCCAATCACTCCCCTTATTTATTACGCCTTTCTGGAAAGTAACTAATCAATCAGCTTCTGTTTTTTTGTTTTTGTTTTTTTAGAAAAAGGCCTTGCTTTTTCCCTTGTAGATGCACCAAATTATTGCATGGCTGGTCCTGAGACTCTATTCAGATCTACAGCAGACAGCACATTTTCCTCATAGCAGAGGCAGCTGCGTTATTTACACATTTAAAGAACAACTGCAGTGAAAATAACATAAGAAATACAATAATAAAATTACTTTTTTTTTTTGTTTACAATATCCATTTATAGATTAATCAGTCAGTGTTTTTCCATTATAAAAAAAACAAAACATTCCAGGTAATCTGTATGGAATGTTTGTTACCGAGCGTTCTATGCACAGAGGGAGATATTGCTTGCATGGCAGTTGGAAAAAGTCATTATTTCCCACAGTGCAACAATGTTCACAAACAGAAAACTGTCAGAACCATGGTCATGACATCACACTGTGGGAGGGGTTTCTTTCACCACAATATTTTCCATACACACCCCTGTAATGAACTATTCAAGAAAAGGTAAATATTTCTTATGGGAAAGGGGATATCAGCTACTGATTAGAATGAAGTTCAATTCATGGTTAATTCAAACTAAGGAACCGATTAACTAGCCAACATCTGAAAGTATCCCTCCAAGAGATATGCTGATGCAGGGATAGTCAATAAAGTGGTAACATGTCACTCTGCTGTTCATGGAGTCAGCTTTAATGTTCAAAACTGGCTACCAGATAAATACTGTAGGTAGAAATAAAAAAAAAGGCCTCCTTTACCTATTTACCTGGGAAAGGCTGGACATCCGTGGGTCCCTTTATTATTAAAGCACCGTAACCAAGCAGCTCAGGGTGACCCAAATCACAAGGAAAGTATAGGGGACTAAAAGAGACCAAAAAGCCCTCCTACTAAAAGGCAATGCTCAGCGTGGTTTACCTTCTTAAAGCAAAAGGAATTTGAGATAATTCAGCTTAAAGTGAACATCTGTGGTTACCCACAATGCACTGCTACTGAATATGCAAATTATCTGTATATGCCCCTGTAGCCAGGCTTGCATCCAGAACTACTGGTGCACTGTCTAGCAAGACTATACCTTTAAATTTTACAGGGCCATACCAACCCCACATGCAGACAGCCCGTTTTGGACTTTTGGTCCTCTTTATTATTAAAGGGGACTCCCAGTTTCCACCACACGGCGGAGCCAAAAGATGGCCAGTCAGGCATTACTGTATGAAATGCGCAAGGATGTGCCACCCTGGATGCTACAGCCAGGCCCAGGGATTGGTGGGTGGACCTGGATCAATTCAGTCAAGAAGACAGAAGGCAGCACACAGACAGTGCCTGTCTGCCTGCTAGAGGAGAGTGACTGTTTCTGCATACTGGTCAAGTTAGCAACTGGCAAGCAGCCAGCAGGAGGTTGGGAATGGGGTCATTGGGGTGATTAAAATTGAGATGCAGAAAGCAGGATGAAAAAGAAATGTGATATAAGAGATGTCAGTGGCAACTTAAAGGGAAGGTCCGAGGTGCATAAAAAGCGAAACTCTAATTACCCTGCTTACCCGCTGGTGACCTGGGATCCCCTCCAGTACAAAAGACCTACTTGCACTCCAGCGTGCGGCTCACATAGTCACGCTGGCATCATCCAGAGTGTACTGTGCAGGTGCAGTAGTTCTGCGCCTACACATTACAGTCCGGATGATGTCAGTGTGACTCCATAAGCTGCACGCTGGAGCGCAAGTAGATGCCGACCTGGTGAGGTCAGCATCTGCACTGGAGGGGACCGGTAGACACCGGAATTGTGGCGAGGGCACAGAATGGCTGCCAGGGGCTGGATGACGCCCCAGGTAAGTAGATTTTTGCTTGTTATGCTCCTCGGACCTCCCCTTTAAGCTGGGACTATTAAGTTGGAATATTATAATGCAAGTTTCCATTTCAGTTACTGTATTAAGTGCAATTTTGTGCATAAGAGGCATGCAACTATGATAGAGGATCCGCAGAGAGTGATGGTGGGTGCAGCAGGGCACTTTCTGTGGTATTGTGGTAACATCATGCCTCTCTTGCACAAAATTGCACTTTTATACAATTGAAACAAAACAATTTGCACTTTGTTGATTGTTATGATAAATCGAACTTGGCAGTGCCAGCTTGCCACTGTTGTCTCTTATACCATATTCCATTGTTTCTGAAACAGAGCAGAGCAAGCCAATCAATTTGGAGGTAATAAAACCTGCCAGTAATTGATGTGCCACTGTAGTGGCGACATACACATATACAGTATTTTTGAGGCCTTTAAAAAAAAAGTTAGTTATAATACAGCTAAGTCCCCTTTATCTGGAACTCAGGCACCCAGAAGTCTCAACTAACCGGCATGCCTGAGGTGGTCAATGTACATATTTCCCCACTATCCACGTGGACCTAGAGGGGGAATAGTAATTAAAGCCGCCGGGACTTATGCAGAAGCAGGATAAGCCATATATCGGCTTTACCCTGCGCCCAAATATCTTGGCGGCCGTTTAATAGATACGTCATTATGTGACTTGCTTTGGGTCACATGTCATGCCAGCCTTGCATTGTTATGTCACTGACTGTCTTCTGAGGAGCTCACAATGTAATCCTTATAATATATAGCAAGGAAATGAGCAGCGCTACTTAAAAACAGACTAGTGCCTACCTGCAAAAGAGTGCAAGCCCCACTTGTGGGGTCGAATACACACCGAGCATACACATGACCTGTCTACCACTAGAGGAGGATGTTGGTTTCCATTAACAGCTTGCATGCAACCTATTAAGTACTCGTCCCTCCCACTGCGAAGAAGTCAATCCTCCATGGGAGGGGCCTAACACTAACTAAATCCTAACCTATGTATATGCATAGCCTGGGTGCAGCTAATAAAATAAAATCGAAAATTGAAAATTGCGCAAAAGGTGGATCAGCGCAACACCAGGCCGCCTCCGAATGGCCTCCATCAGAGATGCGCTGAGCCCCCCCAGGAACTACAAACGCACCTTGAACCCAAACAGAAGCTCTGCATATACACCAAAAGCATGGCTGTTAAGTGGGAGCAGCTTATAATAGTCTAATGGCCTACCATATTATTGTATATTTATGTAACACTTACATCTTCTGCAGTACTTTACAGACTACATAAGTATACAAACTCCAAATCATGGGGCCGTGGGCCCCAAGCTGACATTTCCTTGGTGGGCCCTCAATGCCCCAGTCTGACCCTGTTGCCAAGAAAGAACTCTCATCTGGTAATTATTTTAGAAGATAGTACCACACACTAGAGATGGCCTGAACCTCTGATTTTTGGTTCGCGAACCGAGTTCGCAAACATCTGCAAAAGTTTGGTTCGCGTAAACTTTCGCCAAACGCAATAGACTTCAATAGGGAGGCGAACTTTGAAAACTAGAAACACTTATGCTGGCCACAAAAGTGATGGAAAAGATGTTTCAAGGGCTCTAACATCTGGAGGGAGGCATGGCGGAGTGGGATACACTCCAAAAGTCCCCGGGAAAATCCGGATTGGACGCAAAGTAGTGTTTTACCCTCCCTGGTGGTATAACTCCCGCGGCTGCGCGAGGTTTTTTTTCACCTTTTTTTTTTTTTTTTTTTAGCATGTAGCTAGCCTAGCGCTAGCTACATGCTTCCCCCTCCCTGCAGCGTCCCCCCGTATCTTCCGATCGCCGCTGGCGCCGCTTGCCCATAAGGAAATCCCGTTCTGAACGGGATTACCTTGAGGGCTTCCCCCGTCGCCATGGTGACGAACGGAGTGACGTCATCGACGCCGTGTCGTCACAGGGAGTCCCGATCCACCCCATAGCTCAGCCTGCCGGCGATTGGCCAGGCTGCGCAAGGGGTATGCGGGGGGGGCCCTATTTTGCGGCGGGTAGCAGCGCATCGGCGGTGGGCAGTGGCGACCGGACCAAACACGCAGCTAGCAAAGTGCTAGCTGCGTGTTTGAAAAAAAAAATTATGCAAATCGGCCCAGCAGGGCCTGAGGAATCCTCCACGGCGGGTTACCCCGTGTCCAGCACGGGGTTACTGCTATGGAGGTTAAGGGCAGAAATCACATTGAATGCTAAATTGCAGGCCTAAAGTGCTTTAAAACATCTTGCATGTGTATACATCAATCAGGGAGTGTAATTAGAGTACTGCTTCACACTGACACACCAAACTCACTGTGTAACGCACCACAAACAGCTGTTTGCATAGTGACGGCCGTGCTGGACTGGTGCGCACCATGGCCAGAGTGCAGGCCGTGGCGGTTTTCAAGCCCATATCGTTGCCGGGCTGTGGTAGCTCAATGATAGAACAACAGTGACTGTTCAGCTGATCAAATTTGGTCTGTCCACAATGAAGCAACGACCTTATTATCTTTGGTGTGCCACCCCCCGAGACACTCATGTAGCCAGCGGTCATTGCTTCATTGTGATACGCAAGCCCCTTCACCGCGGCAAGGTAAGGTACATGTACATGTCTTTTGTTTTGTTGTTGCAGCTGCAGTGCAGGCAGAAAAATTAGGCAAGCATGTACATGCACCAGAAAAATTAGTATAGCTAAAAATTCAGAAATCCGCCTGGAGTCCTGGACCCTGTTGGTGGTGTCAGAGAAGGCAAGCGGCCTGCAGGCAGAGATGCTGTGTGGGGAGCGACTTAGTCTTGGGGCAGGCTGCCAGTCACACGGCGTGCAGGCAGAGATGCTGTGTGTGGGAACTGACTTAGTTTTCGGGCGAGCAGTAGCCCTCCAGGATCCATGCCTTGTTCATTTTGATAAAGGTGAGGTATTGAACACACACTTTTGTGACTTAGGATGACTTCTCTTCTCAGTGACAATGCCTCCAGCTGCGCAGGACAATGCCTCCAGCTTGGACAGGACACTTGAAGCAGGGCAAGACAGAAGTTGGATGGCAAATTGGGACAGCTCTGGCCACAGGTCAAGCCTGCGCACCCAGTAGTCCAAGGGTTCATTGCTGCTCACAGTGTCTACATCCACACTTAAGGCCAGGTAGTCGGCTACCTGCCAGACCAGGCTTGGTGGAGGGTGGATCCAGAAGTGCTAAGGTGAAGCATTGGACTAAAGAATGTCCGCATGTCCGAAATCACCATGAGATCGCTGGAGCGTCCTGTCCTTGCCTGCGTGGACATAGGAGAAGGATTACTGGCAGTGGTACCTTTATTGCGTTGTGCTGTGACATCAACCTTAAACGCATTGTAAAGCATAGTTGCCAGCTTGTTCTGCATGTGCTGCATCCTTTCTGCCTTCTGGTGAGTTGGTAACATGTCCGGCACTTTGTGCCTATACCGAGGGTCTGGTAGTATGGCCACCCAGTACAGCTCATTCCCCTTGAGTTTTTTATACGGGGGTCCCTCAACAGGCTGGACAGCATGAAAGACGACATCTGCACAAAGTTGGATGCAGACGTACTATCCATCTCCTCTTGCTTTTCCTCAGTGATGTCGGGTAAGTCCTCCTCCTCCCCCCAGCCACGATTAATACCACGGGAAGGTCGAGCAGCACAATCCCCCTGCGATGCCTGCTGTGGTTGTTCTTCTGCCACCGCCTCCTCCTCCTCCAAAGAAACACCTTCCTCATCATCATCCAAGTCTGACTCCTTTTCCCCACACGACTCTTCCTCCTCCTCCCCCTCTGTGCTGCCGCAGGTGTTGAGATAACATCTGATTCTAGTGTAAATTGCTCCCACAACTGTTCCTGCCATAACTGTTCCTCTTCACGCTCCTCCACAGCTTGACCCACCACTCTATGCATGGCACGCTTCAGGAAGTAAGAATATGGGATCAAGTCGCTGATGGTGCCTTCACTGCGACTCACCAGGTTGGTCACCTCCTCAAAAGGCTACATGAGCCTGCATGCATTTCGCATCAGTGTCCAGTTCGGAGGCCAGAACATCCCCATCACCCCAGATTGTGAACCTTCTACTGTAATTGTACAGGTCCTGGGTGATGGCTTTCTCCTGTTCTAGCAGGCAATAGAACATGACCAGAGTCGAATTCCAGCGAGCCGGGCTATAACATATCAAGCGTCTCACCAGCAAGTTGTTTCTCCGCTCAATGTCCGCAAAGCATACCATGGCCGTGTAAGACTGCCTGAAATGCCCACACAACTTCCTGGCCTGCTTCAGGACATCCTCTAAGCCTGGGTACTTTGACACAAATCTTTGAATGACTAGATTCAGCACATGTGCCATGCAGGGTACATGTGTCAGCTTTCCCAAATTCAACGCGGAAATGAGATTACTGCTGTTGTCACACACCACGTTGCCGATCTCCAGCTGGTGCGGGGTCAGCCACTGATCCACCTGTTTGTTAAGAGCAGCCAGGAGAGCTGGTCCAGTGTGACTCTCCGCTTTGAGGCAAGACATATCAAATATGGTGTGACATCGTCGTACCTGGCATGCAGCATAGACCCTGGGGAGATGGGGCTGTGTAGCTGGAGAGGAGATCGCAGCACCAGTAGAATTGAAGTGCCACTCAGCCAAGAAGGAGGAGGACGATGACGGCGAAGAGGATGTAGCAGGAGGAGAGGAGGTGGCAGGAGGCCTGCTTGCAAGCCGTGGAGGTATCACAAGTTTGTCCGCTGCACAGCCACGCACTTCCTGCTTGCCATCGGTCGCCAGGTTGACCCAATGGGCTGTGTAAGTTATGTACCTGCCCTGACTGTGCTTGGCAGACCAGGCATCCATGGTCAGGTGGACCCTTGACCCAATGCTGTGTGCCAGAGATGACACTACTTGCCTCTCAACTTCACGGTACAGTTTGGGTATCACCTTTTTAGAAAAATAATTGCGGCCTGGAATCTTCCACTGCATTGTCCCAATGGCCACAAATTTACAGAAGGCCTCAGAGTCCACCAGCTTGTATGGTAACAGCTGGCGAGCTAACAGTTCCACTACACCAGCTGTCAGATGCCGGGCAAGGGTGTGACTGGCAGAAATTGGCTTCTTCCGCTCAAAGATTTCCTTCACGGACACCTGGCTGCTGTGGGCAGAGGAGCAGGAATCGCTCAAGGGCAGAGGCGGAGTGGAGGAGGTTGGCTGTGAAGGTGCAAGGGAGAAAGCGGCTGTAGATGCTGCACCTGAAGGAAGAAGAGGAGAAAGAGGGTGGCTTTTCTTTTGGTGCTGATTTTGCTCAGGTGCTCTTCCCATTGCAGTTTGTGCCTTTTCTCCACGTGCCTTCGTAAGGCATTTGTCCCTACGTGAGTGTTGGACTTTCCACGGCTCAATTTTTGGAGGCAGAGAGAACAGATGGCATTGCTCCGATCTGAGGCAGACACATTAAAAAATTTCCAAACCGCTGAGCCCCCTGGGGTGATGGCACTATGGTAGCATCAGCAGCTGACGTTGAAGGGCATGTTGGCTGGCTGTACATAGGTGGAACCATGGCAATACATGGCGCCAGACACTGCCACCAGCTGTTTCTGACGACGAGCACCCCCTGCTTCTTTCAGGAGCTCGTCTCCTCCTACTCCTCTCTAACTCTCCCTCTGAACTGTCCCTTGGTCATCTTGTCTATTAGGAACTCATATGGGATCCATATCATCATAATCATCCTGTCCAGCTTTGCTTGCCTCAGACACCTCCAAAAACTGCACCAACAGCAGGTACTTCATCATCTTCCTCCTCACACATTACGTCCATATTGTCGCCGCCTAACTCAGACATATGAGCTGGTGAAACTTGCTTAGCGCCTTCATCTGGTTGTAACAATAATGGCTGCAAATCAGTTAATTCCACAAAAATTAACTCCTGCGAAGTGTCAAATGCAACAGATGTGGTGCTTGCAGTAGTGCTGGTGGCTGCTGAAGATGAGGTGTTCTGTGTTAAATAGTCAAACATGTCCTGACAATCTTGGGAGTTGATGGGACGTGCCTACTTCTGAGCACTGTACTTTGGGCCAGGGCCGCATGAAATCACATCAACACGACCTCGCACAGACCTGCCGGGTGGCCTTCCTCTGGGTCTGCCTCTACCTCTGCCTGTTTTGTCCGCTGTGTCCATATCGGGGGGGGATGAAGTGAAAGGTATGCACTGACTTGACTAATACAATATGCAGTCACACAGGTGCAGTTAACAGGTATGCACGCGGTGGTATATCACACTGCGTGCACTCACGTCGGTAGGTGGGTGCACTGAACACAACAGGTAGGTATGTGCAGTGATGAGGTGGGTGCACTGAACACAACAGGTAGGTATATGCAGTGATGGGTATTACAATGTGCACCTGACACACACAGACAGGTACTGGACAGGCACAGTGACACTGCGTGCACTCAACTCACGTAGGTAGGTGGGTGGGTGCACTGTGAACAACAGGTAGGTAGGTATATGCAGTGATGGATATTACAATGTGCACCTGTCACACACAGACAGGTACCGGACAGGCACAATGACACTGCGTGTGCTCAGCTCACATAGGTAGGTGGGTGCACTGTGAACAATAGGTAGGTAGGTACATGCAGTGATGGGTATTACAATGTGCACGTGTCACACACAGACAGGTAGCGGACAGGCACAGTGACACTGCATGTGCTCAACTCACATAGATAGGTGGATGGGTGCACTGTGAACAACAGGTAGGTAGGTATATGCAGTAATGGGTATTACAATGTGCACCTGTCACACACACAGGTAGTCACTGAATGTGCTGGGCCTGGCTGGCAGTGGCACACACACACAGTATGAATGATCAAGGCTGTCTATGCAACACAAGTGTCAGTGGGACACACAGAAAAAAAAAGTAGATCGCAAGAAGAAGATTAGCTCTCAAAAGAGCTGTTGTGGGGTGCTATTTTAGCAATAAGAATCAGCAAGGAACAAGCTAACAAGCCTACAAGAGCCTAACTAATCTTTCCCTACGAGAGTCTGCCAGCAGCAGCAGCTGTGCCTTCTCTATTTACTGCAGGCACATGAGTGAGTAAAATGGCTGGCAATGCCTGCCTTTTATTTGGGGGGAGTGGCTCCACAAGGGAGTGTAGCCTGATTGGCTACAATGTGCCTGCTGACTGTGATGTAGAGGGTGAAAGTTGACCCTAATGGTGCATTATGGGGACAAACCGAACTTCCGCAAAAGTTTGCGGTTCTCCGCGATCGCGAACATCCGGAAGTTCGCCGGCAAAACATTCGGGCCATCTCTACCACACACTGATACAGGTAGATGTACAGAAAATCCAGTCCTGTAGTGGCAAAAATAGTACATTTGGAAGGACATATTGACTTGATAAAAATGAAGGCTTTTCCTTCACACTAGACAAAGATATCTAAAACCACTTACAGTTTTCAGTGCACAGTTGTGCTTTGGTTTTGTTCAGTTCATCTTGAACTTTCTCAAAAATCTTCTCATACTCCAGAGGCACGTTCACCTCTGCCGTAATATTCACCTCCACAATCACTTCATGGTCCACAACGATGCTGCCATTTCTGCAAAGGACACACACAAAGCCATTTAATTGCAAGCAGTTACTAAATAGTGATGGCCATGTCTAGAAATGATGGAGAAGCATGAGATCAGTTTAGTCAGGTGGCAAATATGTAAGTCTCTGACTTGCTGGTCATCATGATCATGTTCTAAAGCAGTGTGTGATCAGAACCTTGCAAATCGTTCAGCCAATCAAACCAATCAAGTGCTTCTCCATGAGTTCTCCTAGACATGATCATCATTATTTCTACATAGGGATAAGCAAGCAACATTTTCTAGTTCTGTCTTGCAGTAAAATACCCCAATCTCACTTAGCTGAATTTTTGTGAAATTGACACTTCAGTTTACCTTGTGACTGCATTAGGCAAGAACAAGGTTTTTTTGTGTCATCTATTGTAAATAATACCTCTTTGATGCTACCTTCTTTTTGTGTTTGATTTTAGCTCTTATCATTGGTCAAGATACATTATTTATTGTTGGTTTCACTTCCAGTTTCAATCAAAAACTTTGATTTATGATCGTTTTGTCTCATTGAATGTTCCAGTTTCACAAAACTGATTGGCAAAATTCTCGCAGACCGACTGCATGTTCAACAAAATTCTTGCAAGCTTGCTAGTGACAGTTTTACTCATCCAGTGGCGGCTCCAGGAATTTTTTTAGGGGGTGCTATGCAGGTGCTGGACCAATTTCCGGGGCAGCCGACGACCTGCGGTGCGCTTCACGCGCCACAGCAAAACACGGGTGTGGCTACAGGCAAAAATGGGTGTGGCCATGGCCGGATGAGGGCGGAGCTAACTGTAATTTAAAGTGAACCTGAGGTGAGAGTGATATGGAGGCTGCCATATTTATTTCCCTTTAAACAATACTAGTTGCCTGGCAGCCATGCTGATCTGTTTGGCTGCAGTAGTGAACTGAATTACACCAGAAATAAGCATGCAGCTAATCTTGTCAATTCTGACAATATTGTCAGAAACACCTGACCTGCTGCATGCTTGTTCAGGGTCTATGGTTGAAAGAATTAGAGGCAGAGGACCAACATGGCAGTCAGGCAGCTGGTATTGCTTAAAAGGAGATAAATATGGCAGCCTCAATATTATTCTCACCTCGGGTTCCCTTTAAAAGTGCAACGCAAAGACAGAGGGCCCAAGTTTTGGTGACCCTTTCCCGAGAAAATTCACATAATTGTGCAGGTTTTCTCAAGTAAATACACGTAATGTGAGCAGATTTGAACAAAAAACCCGTTCAATAATTTGGCAGATCTGACCCCAATATACACAATCGTTAGCAGATCTGACCCCAATATGCACAATCGTTAGCAGATCTGACCCCAATATGCACAATCGTTAGCAGATATGACCCCAATATGCACAATCGTTAGCAGATCTGACTCCAATATGCACAATTGTTAGCAGATATGACCCCAATTCGCACAATCGTTAGCAGATATGACCCCAATATGCACAATCGTTAGCAGATATTTGCACAATCGTTAGCAGATATGACCCCAATATGCACAATTGTTAGCAGATATGACCCCAATATGCACAATACTCAGCAGTTCTGACCACAATATGCACAATCCTCAGTAGTTCTGTCCACATTATGCACGATCCTCAGTAATTTAGACCACAATATGCACAATCCTCAGTAATTCTGACCACAATATGCACAATCCTCAGCAGTTGTGACCCCAATATGCACAATCCTCAGCAGTTCTGACCACAATATGCACAATCCTCAGCTGACATGACCCCAATCAGCACCACCTGTTGAAAAAGAAAAACCCATTTACTCACCTACAGTCAGAAGACCTCCTGTCCCGACCTCCTCCTGTCCCGACCAGCTCCCACGATCCTCTTCCTTCCCAACGTCACGTGAATTCCTGCATGCAGCCTGCAGTACCCCGCACTGAGAGCAGGGCTACGGGAAAATGGCTGCCCGAAGCCCTGCACTGCACACTCAAAGTCTGCAGAGCAGGGCTTTCGGAAGCCATCTTACCGTAGCCCTGCTCTGCTGCTTCGGGCTGCCACTGTGAACTGACTCGGTGTCTCTTAGACGCCTGAAGTCAGTTCACGCCAGGGGGTGCTTGGACAATTGTAGGGGGTGCTTGAGCACCCCTTTGCACCCCCCCTGGCGCCGCCCCTGTACTCATAAATATACTTTAAATATATATATATATATATATATATATATATATATATATATATATATATATATATATATATATAATGTTTAATAACAGAAACAGCAGAAACATACAGCCTACTCTGCAGGGGCATTCCTATAATAGGGCACCAGGTGACTGACAGGGAGAGGCCAGCATTCACAAGTCAGGAACTCCCTGCACTTGGTCTATAAGACGCAGTGACTTTTTTTCACTCACTTTTGGGGGAGAAAAAGTGAGTCTTTTAGTCCAAAAAATACAGTAATTAAGAGTAATACAACAAACAAACTAACAACAAACAAAAAATAGTGCATTCAACTGAATGCATTCAATTATGTACACTGAATTAAGTAAATGAAATAAATGAATATGCAAGTTAAATAAAAAATTAGCAGCATACAATTTGTAGCATATTTAGTATTGCCAAATTATTTAAAGAGAACCCGAGGTGGGTTTGAAGAATATTATCTGCATACAGAGGCTGGATCTGCCTATACAGCCCAGCCTCTGTTGCTATCCCAAACCCCCCTAAGGTCCCCCTGCACTCTGCAATCCCTCATAAATCACAACCACGCTGCTGACAAACAGCTTGTCAGAGCTGGCTGTGTTTATCTCTATAGTGTCAGTCTGCTGCTCTCCCCGCCTCCTGCAGAACTCCAGTCCCCGCCTGCATCCCTTCCCTCCCTGCTGATTGGAGGGAAGGGACGGGGCAGGGACCAGAGCTATGCAGGAGGAGGGGGAGCAGCTGAGACTGACACTACAGATGTAAATACAGCTTCACAGCACGGCTGTGATTTATGAGGGATTGCAGAGTGCAGGGGGACCTTAGTGGGGTTTGGGATAGCAACAGAGGCTGGGCTGTATAGGCAGATCCAGCCTCTGTTTGCAGATAACATTCTTTAAACACACCTCGGGTTCTCTTTAAACCATTACATGAAGTACGTCAAGCTCTATGACAGCAAAGGCTGCAATATGTTATTCCAGTCACTAGATGGCAGCAAAACACTGCCTCAATTGATTTAGTATGTCGTACAGCTTTCACTTTCAGAGTGGTCTTTTATAATAACTTGTTGTATTTATAAAGCACCAACATATTACGCAGCGCTGGACAATAAATAGGGATACATACAGTACATTGCAACATGGGGTGACAGACAGAGAGGTAGCAAACGGTTATACAATATAGCGCAAGGTTATACATGCAATCAGGGTATAAAATGCATTTTACAGAGACCCAGCAAAACAAGCCCGAGTTAGTCCATGAGAAAGGTGTCATTGCTGGGGTAGTAAAATTAAGAAGGACACATTAAGGTAGGGGAGAAGCCCTGCCAAAGGCTTACAATCTAAAGGGAAGGGGAGCTACACATAAGGTAGGACTATGGAAAAGGTGGTTGACTGAGAGAGAGTGTGGTAGATGTGGGGTAGGCTATTTTAAAGAAATGTGTTTTGAGGGCTTGCTTGAAGGTGTTGAAGGAAGGAGCGAGTCTGAGGGAGAGTGGAAGGGAGTTCCATAGGATGGGGAAGCTCTTGAGAAGTCTTGTAAGCGTGCATGGGAAGTGGGAACGAGAAATGCAAGGGGAGGTCAGGCGGAGTTCATTGGAGGACCAGAGGGGGCGAGCAGGTAAATATCTGTTGACGAGCTCAAAAATGTAGAGACACAACTGGAAAGTATTAGTGGAAACACAAACTGGGAGTACATCTTATTTGGGCGCCGGGCAGTTGGGCACGGAGGCGAGCAGAATTACGGCTCTCCCTGCTGCTGCTAAACTCCCTGGGGTATTAAATACTATTCCTCCTCCAAGTTGTCTCAATCAAAGGAAGGTGTAATTTGGGATCCGGCAACCGCCGGAGCCACCAATTACTGTTACACGGGGCGCGTTGCATAGCATTGCTGCTATGGCTGCGCTGAAATAACCTGCTTCTGCAAATGGGAGGGTATTCTCCTAGGTATCAAAATGCACGAGATCAACATATATGATTACAATTAAGGGCATCCTCCTTACCAACTCTTTAGCCTCACTGCAGATAAATTAGATGACACTATTAAAATGCAATGAAATCTCCAACTACAAAATAAACAATGAGGCAATCTGTGTGTAAACTAGGAATGGTCCATGACAATGAGATGCAAATAATTCTGATCTGATTCAGGATTTTGCAAATTATGTATGCAAATGTATGCAGCTTGAAAATTAACTAATCAAATCCTGCTGAGGTAAAATTCAAATGGTTCATTTTTATTACCGTAACCCCAAAGCAGCAAACATAGCCAACTATGACCATTAAATAATAAATGCAGAAACAGTTACCCCGGACACCACAAAATAAACGCAATGTGGGCAACATGTCAGCAGAAAATAAACGCAATGAGGGCAACATGTCAGCAGAAAATAAACGCAATGGGCAACATGTCAGCAGAAAATAAACGCAATGGGCAACATGCCAGCAGAAAATAAACGCAATGGGCAACATGTCAGCAGAAAATAAACGCAATGTGGGCAACATGTCAGCAGAAAATAAACGCAATGAGGGCAACATGTCAGCAGAAAATAAACGCAATGGGCAACATGTCAGCACAAAATAAATGCAATGTGGGCAAACATGTCAGCAGAAAATAAACGCAATGGACAACATGTCAGCACAAAATAAACGCAATGTGGGCAACATGTCAGCAGAAAATAAACGCAATGAGGGCAACATGTCAGCAGAAAATAAACGCAATGGGCAACATGTCAGCACAAAATAAATGCAATATGGGCAGCATGTCAGTATAAAATAAACGCAATGTGGGCAACATGTCAGTACAAAATAAATGCAATGTGGGCAAACATGTCAGCACAAAATAAACGCAATGTGGGCAAACATGTCAGCAAAAAATAAATGCAATGTGGGCAAACATGTCAGCACAAAATAAATTCAATGTGGGCAAATATGTCAGCACAAAATAAACGCAATGTGGGCAAACATGTCAGCAAAAAATAAATGCAATGTGGGCAAACATGTCAGCACAAAATAAACGCAATGTGGGCAAATATGTCAGCACAAAATAAACGCAATGGGCCACATGTCAGCACAAAATAAACACAATGGGCAACATGTCAGCACAAAATAAACGCAATGTGGCTAACATGTCAGCACAAAATAAACGCAATGTGGACAACATGTCAGCACAAAATAAATGCAATGTGGGAAAACACCTCAGTACAAAATAAACGCAATGTGGGCAACATGACAGCACAAAATAAATGCAATGTATTCAGCATTTCACTTGGAAAAAAAAGCATTTACTCACCTGACAGAAGTCTTCTCTCGCTCCTGGCCGGCCTCCGGTGTGCAGCTCCCTGGACGATCTTGCTCCTGCACAGTCTCCCGCGCTGACAGGCAGATCAGGGCTACGGGAAGATGGCGCCCGAAGCCCTGTACTGGAGACACAAATAATCTCCAGTACAGGGCTTCGGCAGCCATCTTCCTGTAGCCCTGCCGGAGATTATTGTCAACTGCTGTGACTGGTGCCCGGATACTTTGTTTCTACCTACTGTTTTTCTGCCAGAGACTATGCAGGCTGGAGCGGGGCTGCGGGCAATGAACTGGCACGGCGTCTATAGACGCCACAGCCAGTTCCTGCAGATACGGTGGCGAGAGTCCCGAGGCCGGGACGTCCCGCAGCCAAAAGCGGGATGTTTCCCGGGACCTCATGCAGCCCGGGACAGCGGACCCAGAAGGCGGGACGTGTCCCGGGTAATTGCCGGACGTATGGTCACCGTACATTAGCAATATCCTAAGAATGGGAGCACACTGAGCAGAATGACATGCCTTTTTTTAGGAGCGAACTACTGAAAAATGCATGCAATTCTGCTTAGTGTGCACCCAGCCTGCAAACAATGCATACATCAAATAAAGGTGCGGAGAAATTAGGGTGCGTCTGTGACATGGAAAACTTGGGCAGTACAGTGGCGTAGTGGTTAGCGCTCTCGCCTTGCAGTGCTGGGTACCTGGTTTGAATCCCAGCCAGGTCAACCTCTGCAAGATGTTTGTATGTTCTCCCTTTGGGTTTCCTTCAGGCACTCTGGTTTCCTCCCACATCCCAAAAACATACAGATAAGTTAATTGTCTTCCCCCCAAAATTGGCCCTAGACTATGATACATGCATATGAGGGCTTGATTCACAAAGCGGTGCTAACTGTTAGCATGCCTGTGAAAACCCCCTAAACGTCTAAACAAGCTGCATGCGCGTAAAACTTTACACGCGCACTGCACAGAGCGCAGGGCACTCCACGCGAAGTGCCCATTAAAGCCTATGGGACTTAGCGCGCGCATAGGACTTTGCGAGCACAAAACATTGCGCGCTGTACTTAGCGCGCGATCTGATTGAGAAAACCGGTGCTAACCTACTTAGCACCCTGGTTAGCGTGCCTAAAGACTTTAGACGTGCTAAGTAGGTTAGCACCGCTTTGTGAATCAAGCCCTGAGTATGGTGGGGATTACATTGTGAGCCTCTCTGAGGGACAGTTAGGGAAAAGACTATATACTCTACACAGCGCTGTGTAATATGTCAGTGCTAAATAAAGTTAACAATTCTGTGCCGGCGAATGGGAAGATGCTGTCTGTCCCTGTCTCTGCTCGGCTTGCTCGCTCAGATGGCACATAAAAACGTTGATTACCATTTTTAGATAACGTTCCATGTTGTTTTCAATCCTGGTCAGCAGCGATCATGCCTGTTTCACGCCCCCTGTCTCTGCTCAGTAAGCTGCACCTATTCAGTGAGGAGACCTTGGGCAGGACTCCCTAATGCTGTCCATAGAGCGCTTCCTAGTGGCTGCAGTGGCTGCAGCTGCAGGGGGCGGGACCTGGGAGGAGAAGAAGGCGCAGGGGCCCATGGGGGAGAAGTTTCGCTTCCCTGTGCTGAGAGACTGACAACTGACTGAGAGATTTCTAGACAGGGTCTTGGGAGGAGAAGCCACAGGGGGCCCCTGGAGAGACTGACAACTTAGGGAATGGAAAGAGAAAGCTTTCTGTTTTCTGCACGATTGATCTAAGGACTGCATCTGCTCAGCCACATGATAAGGAATCATACAAAGATTTGTAGACAGTCCCTATTCAGTGTGTAGCAGGTTCGCGTGTACAGAGCCCAGCCCCCAACCTTTCTACCCCTCCCTGAGTGCTGTGTATTGTAGTGATGCTGGAGAAGTCTGCAGAGCTAGTTCTGCTCTGTCAGATGTGGAAAGAGTGAGTGTAATAGGAAGCTGAGGCTGGGAGCACACACAGTTTTCTGCACACCACCATGTGTGTCTGTAGGTGTGAAAACATACACGTTTTATCACAGAAGCTAATGTAATCGATAGAGAAAAAGCGTGCAGTGCTTCACTGCTATCAGTCTTTATCTGCATAAGGAAAACACACAAGTGTGCACTAGCCAACTGATTAACATTGGTTCTCAGTTTACCTGTGCAGAAAGTGCAGGAGAGGAGGGAGGGGGAGAGGGGGCCCCATCCAAACTTTTGCAGGGGGGGGGGGCAGTGATTTCTAGTTACACCCCTGCAATCATCCCTGCTTTAATCCCTGCTGATTAGGCTTAAAGGGAACCTAAACTGAGAAGGATATGGATTTTTCCTTTTAACCACTTCGGTACCAGAGGCTGCTGGTACGCGAAAACGCTGCATCCCGACGAATCGCCGCAATAATCCATTGCTCCCACCGGTCATGCTGCTCTCTTTGCCGTCGCTGTGATGGCAGAGCGCTGTGCGCCGGTCAGTAGCCGCTTTCATTGGCTCCTCACCCTGTCACTCAATCTAAGCCAATGGGAACGGCTTACAGGAATGACAGGGCCAGGAGCCAATGAAAATGGCTCCTGCCCGGCTCACAGTGCTCTGCCGTCTTAGAGGCGGCAGGGCAGCATATTGCGGCGCAGATCGAGCACGGACAGCGGCGGGGACGGGCGGGGGAGCGCGGTCAAAGGGACGTAGAGTTTAGTCCGGTCAGAACCGCAGCGCCACCCGCCTGCCGTAGATTTGTACTGCATCGGTCCAGAATAGGTTAAAATAATACCAGTTGCCTGACTCTCCTGCTTATCCTGTGTCTCTAATACTTTCAGCCACAGCGCCTCAACAAGCATGCAGATCAGGTGCTCTGACTGAAGTCAGACTGGATTAGCTGCATGCTTGTTTCAGGTGTGTGATTCAGCCACTACTGCAGCCAAAGAGATCAGCAGGATTGCCAGGCAACTGGTATTGTTTAAAAGTAAAAACCCATATTCCTCTCAGTTTAGGTTCCCTTTAATCAGCCTTGTTGCTGTTTAACCTGCAACCAGCACTGTACTGCCTCTATTCGTTTCCCTTCAACCATGAAGGAAAACAAATAGGGGGTTAAATAAACAAAAAGGCTGATTAACCACTTCAGGACGAGCACCCTCTGCCCCCTTAAGGACCAGAGGGTGCTGCTCCAGTAAACCGCCACTTCCCGACGAATCGCCGCTAAAATCTGCCGCTCCTGCCGGTCACGTCGCTCTGTTCCCGCCGCAGGCTGCTCTCTCTGCCGTCGCTATGACGGCACAGCACTGTGCTCCGGTCAGGAGCCGCTTTCATTGGCACCTGACCCTGTCACTCCATGTAAGCCAATGGAAACGGCTGAATGACAAGGCCAGGAGCCAATGAAAACGGCTCCTGCCCGGCTCACAGTGCTCTGCATAGAGGCGGCAGGGCAGCACATTGCGGCGGAGACAGAGCGGCGGGGACGGGCGGGGTGGCGCGGTGAATGGGACGTAGAGTTTACGTCCGGTCAGAACCGCAGCGCCCCCTGCCCGCCATAGATTTCAACTACGTCGGTCCGCAGGTAGTTAAAGAGGAACTGAAGAACTGCACCTACTGCAGGCTGGAATGCGGAAAAAGATACGTGTGGCTCGGGTCTTACAAGTCGACGGTAACTAAAGTATCTGGCGGCAGGAGAACGGAAGATCATGCAGGACCGGCGCGGAACAGGAAGGCTGCAAGGGGCTGGCAGAAGCCCCAGGTAAGTGAAACACTTAGAAACACTGTTTTAGAAAGTTCATCAGTTCCACGTTAAGCCTAATTGTGATGATCCGCTCAGCTGGCTGCACAGGCAGACAGCTGTTTGTCCATTCCTCTAGTCTGTGGGCTGCAGGTCTCTGGAACAGAGACCTGTCTTTCCATTGCAAGTTTCTGGTCTGTTCTCTTGCTGGGGAATTTGCATACATTCGTTATGCAAATCCCCTACCTGCCTTCTTTGATGACTGGCACTATAAGAGCTTTATGTTTCCCAGAATGCTTTGCTGGACATTTCCCTTCCATGCTCAGTTCCTGATGGACACTGCTGGAGTGTCAGCCATTGCTATCTAGTATAGTTAATTCCTGGGGGTTGCTTTAGGCTCCCCTTCTAGCCCAGTCAGGTTGTATTATCTGTATTGCCTGTTCTGTCTTGTCTTGCCTGTTGCCATTATCCTGTCCCAAAGGTGGTCGACAGGAAATGGTTCTGATCTCTGTTCTTGGAGTATAGCTGGTGCAGCGGTTGCTACCAGCTATCTCTTCTGTTCTGTTTCCTGGGATCGCGCTAGCTACTTTTTGCTAGCGCTGGGGATCCTTCTGTTCTGTCTTGTCTGTCGCGATTGCGCTGTCACCAGCGGCGGTTGATAGCGAATCGCTCTGTCTTGTTTAGATCGCACTAGCCGCTAGCGTTAGCGGCTGTGGATCTTTCTGATCTGTGTTCCTGCTTGGATCACACTTGCTCTGGCGGAAGAGCGGTGGATCCTTTCTGCCTAGTTCCTGTTTTTCGTGTGTCTGTCTTGTCCGCTACGCTTGCTGCAGGCTCGGTGAGGTAACCGTTAAGCAAGTGCTCGCGTCCTCTGTTTCATGTTTGTCTGTCGATGGTTAGTTAGGCGTGCTTGTCTCTATTGTGCTTATCACGTGGAGACCGCACATAACCGCGTGCACTGTTGCGAATGAGTGCGGTGTTCGCGGTTAGCTAGCGTTTATTATTTTCCGTATCTCCTTATTGTATTATTTGCTGTGCCTTTGCTACCCTCGTATTCTATTCTGATCTGCCTTGTGTCACGTCTGGCGATCGCACCTCTCGCGATCGCGTTCCTATTTCATATCTGCTGTTGTGTGTGCGCGGTCGCGGAGTGGCGACTGGATTGGCGCACACACATACAACCTATCCCTTTGCTCAATCTCATTCGCAATCGCCTCTCTTGCGATTGCGTTCTGCGCTTCGTACAATTCCTGTCTGGCACTTGTGGAGGTACAGAGGATTGGTTCCTCTGCACTCCCCAGCGCCATCTGCCGACAGGAATTTCCCTCTACAGGTGCGTAGCACCTTTTTGCTGGGTTCCTGCAAATTATACGATTGTGGAGGATTTCCGCCGTGTCAGCGCACGCGTTGTGCGCTGATCACGGAGAAAGTTCCACAATCGTTACACTAATAAACCAAAACGGGGTTATGTGGTGGATAAATAGCGGTGGTAGTGCACGGCAGAGTGAAGGTAAAATGGTTGTCAGGCAGGTAAAAAAAAAAAAAAACAGATCTGAGCGGGGCAGCAGAGCAGAGAAGGGGGAGTGACAAAGCCATGACCAGGATTTAAATAGCAGCAACACCCTGCAAGTGATTTGAAAACAACAAGGAAAGTTATTTAACCACTTAAGCCCAACTGGACGAGATTTCTCGTCCAGTTGGGCTGCGCGCACTCCCGCGGGCCCCCCCGTGCGCGCCCCCGCTGCTGGCCGCTAGCCCACCGATCAGTGAAAGGGATTATAAATCCCTTTCGCTGATCGGACCCCCCCCCCCCCGGAGAAAAGCCGACAGCGTCTCTTCAGACGCTGCGGCTTTTCTGAGCTCTGGTCTCCTTTCTTCTGCCTGGGAGCGAGATCGATCGCTCCCAGGACTTTTTGATTCTGGCCATCTTGTGGCCAAATAGCAAATTACACCTAAAAAAAAAGTTTTAAAGATAAACATATAAATATATTAAAAAAAAAACCTGTTTACCTCCCACACCAAAAAATACCCACATACAAGTTTAAATAAAAAAAAAAAAAATTACAATAAAAAAAAACAAAAAAAAAAACATAAATAGTTACCTAAGGGTCTGAACTTTTTAAATATGCATGTCAAAGGAGTATATCAATTTTGATTTAATAAATTATGGGCTTCTAAACAGCGATGGACGCAAAATGGAAAAAATGCACCTTTATTTCCAAATAAAATATTGTCGCCATACATTGTGATAGGGACATAATTTTAACGGTGAAATACCCGGGGCATATGGGCAAATACAATACGTGAGTTTTAATTATGGAGGCATGTATTATTTTAAAACTATAATGGCTGAAAACTGAGAAATAATGAATTTTTTCCATTTTTTTCTTATTCTTCCTGTTAAAATGCATTTACAGTAAAGTGGCTCTTAGCAAAATATACCACCCACAGAAAGCCTAATTGGTGGCGGAAAAAACAAGATATAGATCAATTAATTGTGATGAGTAGTGATAAAGTTATTGGCATATGAATGGGGGGTGAAAGTTGCTCGGATGTAAAAAAATGTCAACCCTTCGGGCTTAAGTGGTTAAAAACAGTAATTAACATTTTAAAGCATCGTAAAATGATATATGTCGTATGTAGCGGGTACCCAAATTTCCGCTGCGGCGCACAAAGAATGTTAAATTGTATTGAATCCTATGACGGCGTCCAATTAGTACACTTGCCGCATGCGCCCAACTTTCCTGCTTTGTCGGACAACACCCTTTTCCTCCCTGTGGTGAACAAACGCAGAAATTCTCACCTGATAGAGATGATTTTGACACCTTTGTAGCCGGGAACACCGCTGTAGACTGCATCCATCTGCATTAAGAAATGAGACTGAGTTTAGGTAATATATCTAATTAGAAAAAAAAAAGTGATACGTTAAAGGAAAACTGAGAGTTACAATTATACAGGCGAAAAGGGAGAAAATAGAATATCGTGCAAAACTCCATTTATTTCAGTAATTCAACTTAAAGGAATACTGTACTGTAGGGGGGTCGGGGGAAAATTAGTTGAACTTAGGCCTAGTGCACACTAAGCATTTTGGTAGCGTTTTCAAAAACGCTGCCGCCTGTGAAAACGCTTGGCTAATGTATCTCAACGGGATGGTGCACACCAGCGGTTTGAGGTTTTTAGCAAACCGCAAACGTGCCTCCTGCTGCACGTTTGCGGTTTGCAGAAGCGTTTCTGCCTCAATGTAAAGTATAGGAAAAGCTCAAACCGCTCAGAAAAACACTACATCAGAGCAGTTTTCCAGGCGTTTTTGTTACAGAAGCTGTTCAGTAGCAGCTTTACTGTAACAATTTATGAAATCTGCTACACAAAAAAGCTCCAAAAAAACGCTAGGCATGTTTAAAAAATCTCTCTAAACATGTCTAGAATCGCTCTAAAATCTGCTTCAAAAACCTCTAGCGTTTTGCAGATCTGCTAGAGGTTTTTGGTGTGCACTGGCCCTTACTCGGGGCTTCTAATGGTCCCCCGCAGACATCCTGTGCCTGCGCAGCCACTCACTGATGCTCCGGCCCCACCAGGGCCGGCGCTACCATAGAGGCAAAGGAGGCAGCTGCCCCAGGGCCCGAGAGCTTGTAGGGGCCCCCAGTGGCTACTCGAGGAAAAAAAATTCAAATCGACCTTATAGTTTTTGAGAAAATCGATTTTAAAGTTTCAAAGGAAAAAAAATACACATTTAAAAACCAGCCGACTTTAATGGTTAATAGCAAATCCACCTTAAATTCTAGAAAACCTAAATTTGCAGGATATGTTAAGGAGATCATTAAGAATAAGAGGAAAAAACTATTTTTCAGAAAGACCTTATAGTTTTTGAGAAAACCGATTTTAAAGTTTTGAAGGAAAAAAGTATACTTTCAAATGCGGTAAAAGTCACTTTTAGTACCTAACGGTAGTGTAACTTTACGTGTATCAAAAGAAAGAGCAATACATTTCCTGACGGGGTTTCCAGGGGGTCTATACGCAGCCGCAGCGCTTTGGCCAGGGATCGCTATACAGCCGCAATATGGCTGTATAAAGATCCTTGGCATTTTTTTCCCTATTTTCCCAATTTTTTTTTTTATGTTTAGAGTGTGGGAATTTTTGTTTTTTCAATTATGTGGGGTCCCCCCTCCTGAAACGTTTTAACCCCTTGTCCCACATGCAGGCTGGGGTAGACAGAATGTGGAGCTCCGACCGATTGGGGCTTCAAACCCTGACTATACCAGCTGCAAAAAAAGTCCCTTAATGCCAATTTTTGCTCCAGGGTATCTGTTGGGGGGGGGGGGCCCAGGTTTATTTTGCCCTGGGGCCCCATTGTTGCTTAAACCAGCCCTGGGCCCCGCCTCCGGTTCACTTCTGGAATTTCAGACTTTAAAGTCTGAAAACCACTGCGCCTTCGTTGTCGTGTACTCGCTCCCGCTGATGTCACCAGGAGTGTACTGCACAGGCACAGACCATACTGGGCTTGTGCTATACATTCCTGGTGACATCAGTGGGAGCGAGGACACGGCAACACAGGTGCAGTGGTTTTCAGACTTTAAAGTCTGAAGTTCCAGAAGTGAACCGGAGGCGGGGCCGGAGCATCTGTGAGTGGCTGCACGGGCGCAGGATGTCTGCGGGGGACCATTAGAAGCCCCGGGTAAGTTCAACTCATTTTCCCCCAACCCCCTTACAGTATTCCTTTAACCTTCTTGCCGGTTATCCTGAGCTCAGCTCGGGGTAACCTGCGCAGAAGGATTTCTCCGGCCCCGCTGGGCCGATTTTCACAAATTTTTTTTTACTGCACGCAGCTAGCCGCCGATCGCTGCCGATTCGCCGCTACCCGCCGCTACCCGCCGCTGGCAGCGATCAAACTAGGTAGGGGGATGCCGCTTGTCAGCGGCTATCATGTAGCGAGCCCTGGGCTCGCTACATGATTTAAAAAAAAAAAAAAAAAAAAAAAGTGCTGTGCCGCCCTCTTGCCGTCAGAATTAGACCGGCAAGGGGGTTAAGTTGAATTAATGAAATAAATAGAATTTTGCACAATATGCTAATTTTTCAAGTTTCACTTGTACATACCAGGGGTTTCCTCTAGCCCCCTCCAGGCAGATCACTCCCTCGCTGTCCTCCTCCACCACCGGTATCCTCTGCAATTCACCCAAAAGTCCTTCGGTCTGGGGCGTTCTGCGCATGCGTGGCCCCGGCAGTGCGCCCCCCCATAACGCGCTCCCGTGTCCACGGGAGCTGGTCTGCACATGCGCTGCTAGTAGGACTTTCGGGGCCGTACTGCAGAAGATCCAGGACGGCGTGTGAGCAATCAGCCTGGATGCGGCTGAAGGCCTCTTGCACACTGCAAGCGATTCCGATTCAGATTCCGCTTTTTAATCAGTTTTTACATCCGATTCAGATTCAGATTTGCAGTGTGCAGGGAGCAAACTGCAAATCAGAATCTGAATCGGATGTAAAAACTGATTAAAAAGCGGAATCTGAATCGGAATCGCTTGCAGTGTGCAAGAGGCCGAAGGAGGCCCCGGGTGAGTATAATTTTCGAAATCCCTCATCTCATTTATACTTTCAATTTAATCAGCTAATTCTTGACCAAAGAGATTATTGTCTCACCTGGTTAGTAAAATTGGCTGCAAAATCTTGGTATACTGCACTTGTATTGTCTTTGAATTCCTCTTTGTACACCTGGTTGGTGAAGGTCAGATTCACATTCACTGTAGTACTGACTGCACTTACTGAAAGTAGAAAGAGAGATATTTGAAAGACTTATAGCTAGTAGAGATGGCCTGAACGGTTCGCCCGCAAATGGTTCCAGGCGAACTTCCGTGGTTTGCATTCGCGGAGAATCGCAAACTTTTCCAGAAGTTTGATTCGCCCCATAGTGCATCATGAGGGTCAACTTTGACCCTCTACATCACAGTCAGCAGGCACATTGTAGCCAATCAGGCTACACTCCCTACTGGAGGCCCTCCCCCCCTTATAAAAAGCGTCAGGCATTGGACTCACTTGTCTGTCTGCAGTAATTAGAGAAGGGAGAGCTGCTGTGCAGAGACCTATAGGGAAAGCTTAGTTAGACTCTTGTAGGGTTGTTAGCTTGCTCCTTGCTTATTATTATTGCTAAAAAAGCACCCCTCAACAGCTCTTTTGAGAGCTAATCTTGTTCTTGTGATCTATTTTTTGTGTGTGTGTCAGAGCCGGATTAAGGCTAAAAGGGGCCCTAAGCAAAGTAACTGATTTGGGCCCCCCCATCATGTCGTAATAGAATCAGAAGATGCAGCTGCACAGCAATATGTCGCACACACCGGGCA
Organism: Hyperolius riggenbachi; assembly: GCF_040937935.1. Lineage (NCBI taxonomy): Eukaryota > Metazoa > Chordata > Amphibia > Anura > Hyperoliidae > Hyperolius > Hyperolius riggenbachi. The sequence goes on from NC_090648.1 coordinate 47,638,628, forward strand.
GCCGAGCTACTGGTTGCTATGGGCAACAGCACGCTTTCCTCTGTGGGTGCACAATGCAGGGAATAGCAGCGGCAAAATGCAGAGTGAGAGATGAATGGCTGGGACATTTGCACTCAGGGGCTGGGGCACCCCTGTGAAGAGGGCGCCAGATATCACAGCAGCAGCACTTTCCCCCTGCATCTCCAGCCTGGCAATAGCAGAAAGCTCTGGACACCGCCAAACCGGAAGCCGTTCCCCAGACAGAATTACATAACCACTCCCACCACCGAACAACCAATTTCCTCCCAAACTAGACAGCCACCATGCAGCCTCCATCCCAGTGAATACGATAGTCCAGCAGAGAAGGCAGCCGCAGTGGGGGAGAATGACAGCACCAGATGAATCACATTCACCTATTGCGATCCAAGCAATAGAGGTCCCGTCATCTGGAGCCCATCTGTCTCCTCTAGAGTGCTGCCGCTCTGTTACTACTACTATTACTACTTCCTACTTCATGTCTGATCTGAGAATCAGGAAGTTCAGAGCGAGCGGCTGCACTGTAGAAGAGACAGATGGGTTTCAGATGACGGGATCTCTATTGCTTGGATCATGGATAGGTGAGTCAGCGTTTGCCATCTGCTGCTATCATTCTTGCTGCAGCTGTGGTTCTCTGTGGGAAGGGAGGGTGGAGTGGGCAGCGGCAGAGCGCACAGTAGCAGGAGGGGGACCTAGGAGGAGAGCCTGGCTCTGAAGACAATCAGCAGCGCACGGCATCATTTGACAAGACAAGACAAATAACATTTATATCGCACTTTTCTCCTGGTGGACTCAAAGCGCCAGAGCTGCAGCCACTAGGACGCGCCCTATAGGCAGTAGCAGTGTTAGAGAGACTTGCCTACGGTCTCCTACTGAATAGGTGCTGGCTTACTGAACAGGCAGAGCTGAGATTCGAACCCTGGTCTCCTGTGTCAGCGGCAGAGCCCTTAAAGGGACTCCAAGCAGTGCCTGTGGATATGCCTTTAAGCATACCCACAACTAATTCATTACATCCTCACACCTACCAGCATGATGTTTGTAATTATATCCCCCTGGGTTCCTTATATTTCATTGCATTGTGCTGAATCGAGCTGCCAACTTTGGAGAAAAGTCGTCCTGTGGCCGTGATTTCGATCGTGAAAATATCAAAAACTAAAAGGCATAGAGCAGCCGTTTGTATATCATTGGAAAGAGGAGAAAAAGAGCTTTAAAATGATATGCATCTTTCCATAGTTACTGCACTGCTCAGAGTCCCTTTAACCATTATACCATCCAGCCACCGCTGACTTTGGAGTAAAGTCGTCCTGTGGCCGCGGCTTCGATCGCGAAAATATCAAAAACTAAAAGGCATAGAGCAGCTGTTTGTATATCATTGGAAAGAGGAGAAAGAGAGCTTTAAAATGATATGAATCTTTCCATAGTTACTGCACTGCTCAGAGTCCCTTTAACCATTATACCTTCCAGCCACCGCTGACTTTGGAGAAAAGTCGTCCTGTGGCCGCGATTTCAATCGCGAAAATATCGAAAACTAAAAGGCATAGAGCAGCCGTTTAGATATCATTGGAAAGAGGAGAAAGAGAGCTTTAAAATGATATGCATCTTTCCATAGTTACTGCACTGCTCAGAGTCCCTTTAACCATTATACCATCCAGCCACCGCTGACTTTGGAGAAAAGTCGTCCTGTGGCCGCGATTTCGATCGCGAAAATATCGAAAACTAAAAGGCATAGAGCAGCTGTTTGTATATCATTGGAAAGAGGAGAAAGAGAGCTTTAAAATGATATGAATCTTTCCATAGTTACTGCACTGCTCAGAGCCCCTTTAACCATTATACCTTCCAGCCACCGCTGACTTTGGAGAAAAGTCGTCCTGTGGCCGTAATTTCAATCGCGAAAATATCGAAAACTAAAAGGCATAGAGCAGCCGTTTAAATATCATTGGAAAGAGGAGAAAGAGAGCTTTAAAATGATATGCATCTTTCCATAGTTACTGCACTGCTCAGAGTCCCTTTAACCATTATACCATCCAACCACCGCTGACAGGATGGCAAGGGCTGGTTTATGTGCTAATGGGGCCCCTTTGACTCTGAATGGGGCCCCAAGCGACTGCTTTTGTTGCCTGGTCGGTAATCCGGCCCTGGTGTGTGTGTCCTACAGACACTTGTGTTGCATAGACAGCCTTGGTAATTCCTACTGTGTGTGCCACTGCCAGGCCAAGCACATTCAGTGACTACCTGTGTGTGTGACAGGTGCACATTGTAATACCCATCACTGCATATACCTACCTGTTGTTCACTTCAGTGCACCCACCTACCTACGTGAGCACATGCAGTGTCACTGTGCCTGTCCGGTACCTGTCTGTGTGTGACAGGTACACATTTGTAATACCAGTCATTGCATAATTGTTCATAGTACCTGTGTGACCGTACACTGTGTAATATACCACTCCGAGCATAAATGTTAACTGCACCTGTGTAGAGATGTCGCGAACCTCCAATTTTCGGTTCGCGAACCCCGTTCGCGAACCTTCGCGGAAGGTTCGGCTTGCGGAAAAGTTTGCGAACCGCAATAGACTTCAATGGGGATGCGAACTTTGAAAAATAGAAAAAAATATGCTGGCGACAAAAGTGATGGAAAAGATGTTTCAAGGGGTCTAACACCCGGAGGGGGGCATGGCGGAGTGGGATACATGCCCAAAGTCCAAGGAAAAACTCTGGATTTGACGCAAAGCAGCGTTTTAAGGGCAGAAATCACATTGAATGCTAAATTGCAGGCCTAAAGTTCTTTAAAACATCTTGCATGTGTATACATCAATCAGGGAGTGTAATTAGAGTTCTGCTTCACACTGACACACCAAACTCACTGTGTAACACACCACAAACAGCTGTTTGCCTAGTGACGGCCGTGCTGGACTGATGCAAAACATGGCCAGAGTGTAGGCCGTGGCAGTTTTCCAGCCCATATGGTCGCCGGGCTGTGGTAGCTCAATGATAGAACAACAGTGACTGTCCAGCTGATCAAATTTGGTCTGTCCACAATGAAGCATCGACCTTATTATCTTCTTGTATGTAGGTAGGCATAGGTAGGAGTCCCAGTATATGTAGGTAGGCATAGGTAGGAGTCCCAGTATAGGTAGGTAGGCATAGGTAGGTGCCTCAGTAGTTAGCTAGGCATAGGTAGGAGTCCCAGTATAGGTAGGTAGGCATAGGTAGGGGTCCCAGCATAGGTAGGTAGGCATAGGTAGGTACCTCAGTGGTTAGCTAGGCATAGGTAGGTGTCCCAGTATAGGTAGGTAGGCATAGGTAGGTGCCTCAGTAGTTAGCTAGGCATAGGTAGGTACCTCAGTGGTTAGCTAGGCATAGGTAGGTGTCCCAGTATAGGTAGGTAGGCATAGGTAGGTGCCTCAGTAGTTAGCTAGGCATAGGTAGGAGTCCCAGTATAGGTAGGTAGGCATAGGTAGAAGTCCCAGTATAGGTAGGTAGGCATAGGTAGGTGCCTCAGTAGTTAGCTAGACATAGGTAGGAGACCCAGTAGTTAGCTAGGCATAGGTAGGAGACCCAGTATAGGTACGTGGGCATAGGTAGGTCCCCTAGTATAGGTAGGTAGGTAAGTGTCCCCGTATAGGTAAGTAGGTGCCCCAGTAGTTAGGTAGGCATAGGTAGGTGTCCCAGTATAGATAGTTAGGCAGGGCCTGGATGGCACAGTAATAGCAATTACCAAGGTCCAGCTGCAACAGATAGGGCTGTATAATGTCAGTGAGCAACACACACACACAAAAAAAAACACATCTGGAAAACATTAGCTCTCAAAAGAGCTGTTGAGGGGTGCTATTTTAGCAATAACAATCAGCCAGGATAAAGCCAAGAGCCTAACTAATCTTTCCCTAGGAGAACAAGTATGCAGCAGCTGTCCCTACTCTGTCTCTAGCAGGCACACGGGTGAGTGTAATGGCCGGCAAGCCTGCCTTATATAAGGGGGGGTGGGGCTCCAGGGCTTAGTGTAGCCTGAATGGTTACAATGTGCCTGCTGACTGTGATGCAGAGGGTCAAAGTTGACCCTCATAGTGCATTATGGGGCGAATCGAACTTCCACAAAAGTTCGCCTGGTCCAGGCGAACGCGAACCACCAAAGTTTGCCTGGAACCGTTCTCCGGCGAACCGTTCGGCCCATCTCTACACCTGTGTGACAGCTGCACATTGTATTGTAATACCAGTCAATGCATACCTTTCACTGCATCTGTGACTGCACATTGTATTATACCTGGCAGTCAGTGGATACCTTTCACTTGAATGGATGGCAGACTTGCCCTCCATAACAGATTGTCGTTAAAGGTAGTAAAGTTGATCAGTGTCATATACAGCAGGGCCTCGAAAGTCCTCCTGTATTGTTATTTTTTGTCACTACCTCGGGACTTGCATGCCATGCCTGCTGCCTTCCTTGGATGTGTGGTGGTAGCCTTTTCTCAGGCTCCAACTCCGGACCGGAATAGAACCCTGACTCCCTGGCCGTATGCTTTCTTTAACAATGGTAGAGAAAGAACAGTCGACAGTATGAGCAGCGATGGACTACTGGGTGCGCAGGCTTGACCTGTGGCCAGAGCTGTCCCAATTTGCCATCCAACTTCTGTCTTGCCCTGCCTCAAGCATCCTGCCAAAAAGGACCTTCAGCGCAGCTGGAGGCATTGTCAGTGAGAAGAGAAGTTGCCTAAGTCACAAAAGTGTTCAGTACCTCACCTTTAACAAAATGAATGAGGCATGGATCCCGGAGGGCTACTGCCCACCAGAAGACTAAGTCAGTCCCCACACAGCATCTCTGCCTACAGGCCACCTGACTGCCTTCTCCGCCACCACCAATTCCTGAATTTGCTATAATAGTTTTTCTGGTGTGTGTACATGCCTGCCTAATTTTTCTGGCTGCACTGCAGCTGCAACAACAAAACAAAAGGCATGTACATGTGCCCATTCCCGTTCATGATTGTTTCCTTGCCGCAGTGAAGGGGCTTGCATAACACAATGAAGCAATGACTGCTGGCTATATGAGTGTCTCTGGGGTGGGGTGGGGGGGGGCACACCCAAGATAATAAGGTCATTGCTTCATTGTGGACAGACCAAATTTGATCAGCTAGACAGTCACTGTTGTTCTATCATTGAGCTACCACAGCCCGGCGACCATATGGGCTTGAAAACCGCCATTGCCTGCACTCTGGTCATGTTGCGCACCAGTCCAGCACGGCTGTCATTACGCAAACAACCGTTTGCGGTGCGTTACACAGTGAGTTTGGTGTGTTAGTGTGAAGCAGTACTCTAATTACACTCCCTGATTGATGTATACACATGCAAGATGTTTTGAGGCACTTTAGGCCTGCATTTTAGCATTCAATGTGATTTCTGCCCTTAAAACGCTCTTTTGCGTCAAATCCAGATTTTTCCCCGGGACTTTGGGCGTGTATCCCACTCAACCATGCAAAAACTCAGATGTTAGACCCCTTGAAACATCTTTTCCATCACCTTTGTGGCCAGCATAAGTGTTTCTAGAACTTCGCCTTCCCATTGAAGTCTATTGTGGTTCGCGAAAGTTCGCGCAAACTGAACTTTTGCAGAAGTCTCTAATAGCTAGATAGGCAGAGCACATGCCTACAGGCGCCTGATGAGGGAAAGGCGGCTCACTCCCTCCCGAGTGCCTCCCTCCCTCCCTCCTTCCCTATGCAGAGTCCTGATGAGAGTATAAGGTTACTCACCCTGCTCTCTGCATTCCACTGATGAGATCCTCCTTCAGTCAGGGGCACTTCTAGCTACTTAATATTGAGGTCCCTCTAGCTAAGGGGCACCTGTAGCTACGTATGATGGAAGTAAGGCCTGGGCCAGCCAGCACACTTTCGATGCAGTTTGGATGGGGGTTTGTAGATTCATGGAGGGTGGAGTCTAGGGTGCCAGGACATTTGTGCCTGTATGCTCCTGCGAGGTAAATCCGGGCCTGTAGATAGGCAAGAGGCAGCCTTGGCTCAACCCCTTCCACCAGTGGAAAGTATGGTAGCATCTTGCAGTGGGGTGAGGGTGGCAATGGGTTTTGCACTGGTAGGGGAATGGGGAGGCAGGACATTTAGACATTTACAGTGGCTAGGATATTTGGGCGTGACCAAAGACCACAAGGTGGGGGACATTGTTAGGAATAGGTGGTGGGGATGGTTAGTTTGGCAATACCACATCCCTTCATTATCAAAGCCACATCCTAACCAGTCACCACAGTGAGAAATTATGGTTAGTGGTGATAATATCCCCCCCCCCCTCCCCCGTACACTCACACACTCACACACTCAAACACACACACGTTATGCTTAGGAAAGTGGAGTAGTATTTTACTCTGACAGCATTACAATGCAACGAGTGGTCAGATGATTATTACTTTTAGCTTTATGCTGTTAACTGTAGGCTTACCTGGTGGCAATCTTTCTACTGCAGACTCACAGAAGGCTCCTATGAAAACTGGAAGGCAGATGCATTTATTTCCATCATAGGTTCCTTCGTTTTGACATGTTACTGAAAAGACAAATATGAAGAAATATATATAATCCACAATTCACTCACTCTACTGGCTACCCATAAAGTGAAGAATTCTATTTAAGATTGGTTTATTGACATTCAAATTCTTGCACAATCCGGGCCCTGGATACCTGAAGGACTTGTTGCAACGGCATCACACCCCCCACAATAGCAGGATCTAATAACTTGACCACCCCCAGAGTCTACCTCAAAACCTGTGAAGGCAGAGCCTTCTGTCATGTTGATCCTACCCTTTGGAACACCCTGCCAAATCAGATCAGGACTGTAGAGGCTGCTATATTTATTTCCTTTTAACCACTTCGCCCCATAGAGGTTTTTACCTTAACGCCTATAACTTTATTACTACTTATCGCAACAAAATTATCTATACCTTGTTTTGTTTTTTTTTGCCACCAATTAGGCTTTCTGTGGGTAGTACATTTTGCTAAGAATTTTTTTTTCTAAATGCATTTTAATGGGAAAAATTAGAAAAAAAAATGGAAAAAAAAGCATTATTTCTCAGTTTTCGGCCATTATACTGTAGTTTTAAAATAAACTTTCTCCTGTGCATAAAACCCACACTTCATTTGCTCAGTTGTTCCGATTATTAAACCGTTTAAATTATGTCCCTATCACAATGTTGACAATATATTATTTAGAATACAGGTGTTATTTATTTTATTTTTTTTAGTCCGGTCCATAATTACAAACCCCTATGTAGTAAAGTTATAGTAATATACCCTCATAGCATAATATACCCTCATTTTTGTTTATTTGTTTATTTATTTTTAATTATTTTTTTAGGGAGGGGGGGGCTTTGGAACTGTACGTTATTAATTTTATTAATATGTAATACGTTTATGTGAATGTACTGTATGTGCCTGTATGTGTAATTTTACTTTTGGGAATTAGATGGCGCTAGTGAACTCGCTCCTATTTTATAGGAAGTGTTCACTTTTTTTTCCCTACACTTTACTAACTATGACTGTTTCCTGTTTTATGAATGGACATGGCCGCTGATTGGGGTCATGTCCATTCATTCCAGGCATTGCGATTGGGTAGAGGACCACTCGGTCCTCTTCCCCAATCACAGACTGCGGTGTCCGGATGGTTAATGGGCCACACGTGCAGAGCAGCGGCGGGAGCGAGCGACTTAATAAAACGTCCTGCAGCCATTAACAGGTTCATACAGGATGTTTTAATAAGGCAGCTTGTCATAAAGTAGTTAAAGTGACACCAATGTGAAAAAAAACACCTTATGATGTAATGATGTGTATGTGTAGTACTGATAATTAATAGAAGAATAGCAGCATAGAAAATAGTCTCATATTTTGATTTTTAGATATATAGTTTTTCTTATTTTTTTTTTATAACATTGCATAATAAAACAAACAGAGCTAATGACGCTTCCAACGCTCCTACAGTAAAAACCTTATCTAAATCTGTCTCTTGCTGTTTCTTTGATATATAAGTGCTCCAGAAAATAGATGTTAACACTGTTAGCCGCAGACCCTGAACAAGCATGCATTATTGTCAGATCTGACTGCTTGTTTCTGGTGTGATTCAGACACTACTTCAGCCAAAGAGATTAGCAGGACTGCCAGGCAACTGGTATTGTTTAAAAGGAAATATTTATGGCAGCCTCCACATACATCTCACTACAGTTGGCCTTTATGTCCAAACTGAAAAGCCAACTTTTTAGCCTGGCTTTTATGAACACCTGACTAGCTCCTCTGTAACACATTCCAGCCGCATACATTTGAAATCGGCGCTGGTAGACTTGGGCACAGGATACAGCCGGTATATGGCTGATCCTGCTTCTGCACAAATTCCCATCCAAGTTAATTACTATTCCCCCTCCAGGCCACCATGGATAGTCGGGAATTATTGTGTTTTAAAAGCAACTTCAGCTCCGTCTTCTGACGGCTCCGACGTTACTCACTGAGCGCCGCTATAGATGTAATTCCTATTATAGTCTGTGGTGGCGCCGGCTGCACCCAAATCTACCTGCGCTGAGAAGCACTGCTCCGTTCCAGCCTGCTACCCTGAATTGATCAGAAACAAACCTATGACTTTGAGTCCTATGGGAGGAAAGCACTTTACAGATGTTATTGTATTGTATAATTTAATTTTGGGGCAAAGAGGCAATCACCATTTTTCATAATAATTATTGCATGTTAATTTAATGTGAAAGGACCACCATCACCAAACAATGCAAAATGTAAAATACATGTGTATACTTTCTCATAAGATTTGCTTTTCTCCCACAGTAAAATGCACTATACATGAATTTTACCTTGTTGCTTACAGTAAAAATATGACAGGTTTTAGACTAATTCATCTCCTCGTGGTGGGATCTCTGCATTTCCTTTACAAAAGCACTCCCTGAAAAAAATCTATGTAATGTCAGCCAGCTTCCCTTCTTACTTGCACACTATTTTGGCAGTTGGACTAAGCATATGCCATTCAGTAAGTGCTTTTTGAAAATAAAGAAAATCCTGAGAATCCCCCATGAGGAGATAGACTAGTCAAAAACTTGTCAGATGCACCAGATTTTGCTTACTGCTTTGTTCACATCATAAATCGCCAGCGGTATCACAAGTGCTGAGCAATTTATTAAGAGTTTTTTCCTCTGCTTTTCCCTGCGCTTTGCGCTTAGAAAAGCGCTTTTCTAAGCGCTTTTGCAAAACGATTCCTGATGTCAAGAAGTGAACTCTTTCACCCGGTAATGAATAAATACAATGTATTTATTCATGAAAGCGCTTAGCGAAATTGCTACAGAAAGCGCTTTTTCAAGCGCTTTGCAATTTCCCTATACCTTCCATTGAGCAAAATAGCTCAGAAAATGGTACAGGCAGCGCTTTGCTGAGCAGATCAGAAATAAACTGCTCAGATGTGAACTCTCTCATAGGGAATCATTACACAAGCGCTTTGGCGCTTAAAAAAAATGAAAACACCCTAGGTGTGAACAAGCTCTCAATAACAGTGACATGGGCAAAAAACATTACCAGTGCACTTTACTCTAGAACAAATGTACGTCTCCAAAGACCTGAGCTGGAAGGCAAACACAGCCGTGACCCAGAAGAAAGCCCAGCAGAGGCTCTTCTTCCTCCGCCAATTGAAGAAGTTCGGCATGGCACAAGAGCTACCGACGTGTTTTTACACTGCCACCATCGAGTATGTCCTCTGCTCCTCCATCCTAGTCTGGTACGCTGGCTCCTCCACTACAGACAGATACAAACTGCAGAGGGTCATTAGATCAGCAGAGAGAATCATCGGCAGACCTCTCCCTTCGCTTGTCCACCTCCACAACGCTAGGCTATGCTCAAGAGCACTGAGGATTGCCGGTGACCCCTCTCACCCGGGCCAGCGGTTCTTCTGCAGACTCCCGTTAGGACGTAGGTTTCGGTCCATCGCCACCAAAACCTCAAGGCACAGGAACTCTTTCTTTCCCTCAGCTGTCACCCTCCTGAACTCCCTGTAGGTCATGCCATCCCCTCCACCACTGCATTCTGAACTGCACCTTGCCGCCCTTTATTTTTTTTATTTTTTGCTTGGTTTTTTGCTTGCTAGTTTTATGCTTTGTTTTTGCATTTATGCCCTTCTGCATGTTATGCCCCTGTTATCTATACTTTTTATCTCTACTCTGTTAAATTGCCTGTGCCAAACCCAATTCCGAGCATGACCCTGTCGTGCCTGGCGAATAAAAATGATTCTGATTCTGATTCTGATTCTGATATGTATGCCTACACATGCATTTTTAAATTGTACAATGTTTTGCAGGAGCGGTCCATGTACAATAATTTCAAAACTGACAATAGGCTTTTAAAACTGTGCTTCTCAATAACCATTACAACAGTACGTTGTTTGAAGTACCACCTTGCTGCAGGAGTAAATAGTTGCAAAAAAGACATTTTGTTACTTGTTTTCTACCCCTGTGCACAAATCGATGATGCAAATCTACCGTTCCAGCAAATCATGGGGAAAACACTGCTTTATTGTGTTATTTGGGGGTGGGGGAACACTGCCTTATTAGGTCTAATTACCCTTAGGGTCACTTTGCCTGTGTTTCTGGACAAAAAGGAGGCTGGGTGCACACATGGCTGTGTGTGAAAGGTTGTGTTTTAGGTCGTGTGCATTTTTTTTGTGTGTGTGTGTGTTTGCGTTTTTAGTGCATTTGCGTTAACGTTTTTTTCGCATATGCGCTTTTGAAACGTTTTGCATGTGTTTGTATGCATTTGCGCTTCACATATACAAAATGCATATGCGTCTTGTATGCGTTTTCCATTATTTTTTAAATTGTGTTTTATGTAAAGCACTAAAAAGACAACAGGAAGCGGAAATGCATCACAAGACAATAAAAAAAAAAAATTTAAAAATGCACGAAAAACGCATACAAAACACAATATATTGGATCCCCATTGATTTTCATTATGAATGTTTTTGATGCGTTTTTGAATAGTATGCAACATAACCAGTGTTATGTTGCATATGCGTTTTTTATATGTGTTCTTTCATGCGGCCTATTGACTTCCATTAGCAGAAAAAACTCATTGTTTTCTCTCTAGTTACTTAATATTGAGGGTACACCTGGCTACCTAATGCTGTAGTTACGTATTGACGTTAGGGTCGAATTTGTACTTTTCACCGCCCAAGGCCACTGTCAGCAGCCGCCCCCTTCTAGTACAGGTAGCCCGTTGACCCCCCCACCTCCAGTACAGGTAGCCAGATAACCCTCCCTCCCTCTATTTTCGATAGCCTGACTACCCCCCCTTCCCTCCAGTATAGGTAGACTGATGACCCCCCCCCCCTTCCCTTTAGTATAAGAAGCCAGATGACACTCCCTCTGTGTGTATAGATAGCCTGATTACAGCCCCACCCTCCAGTTTAGGTAGCCGGGTGACCCTTCCTGCCCCCCACCCCACTATAGCGTGCTGCCCACCCGCCCTTGATCCTGTGGTGCCCTGGGCCATGGCCTATGTGGCCTTGCCTTAAATCCGGCCCTGTATGACGTGCAAGGGAAGTAAGGGAGAAGTGACAGCTGGGACAGCCAGCACACTTGCGGGGCAGTTTGGGTGTTTGTAGGATCATGAAGGGTGAAGTTTAGGGTGCCAGGACATCTGTGCCTATAGGCTCCTGTGAGGTAAATCCGGGCCTGTCTGGATCTATCACAATCCTAGCAACACCTCCGACAGTAATGTTAAAATAGTTAATGTTGCCATTCATTATTGAAAATATGTATTTATTTTAGCTGCCGCTAGATGGCAGTGTCCCCTCTCCATTAACCTCCCCGGCGTTCTATTGAGATCGCCAGGGAGGCTGCGGGAGGGTTTTTTTTTAATTAAAAAAAAACTATTTCATGCAGCCAACTGAAAGTTGGCTGCATGAAAGCCCACTAGAGGGCGCTCCGGAGGCGTTCTTCCGATCGCCTCCGGCGCCCATAATAAACAAGGAAGGCCGCAATGAGCGTTTTGCTTGTTTTGCTTAGATCGTCGCCATGGCGACGAGCGGAGTGACGTCATGGACGTCAGCCGACGTCCTGACGTCAGCCGCCTCCGATCCAGCCCTTAGCGCTGGCCGGAACTTTTTGTTCCGGCTGCGCAGGGCTCAGGCGGCTAGGGGGGCCCTCTTTCGCCGCTGCTCGCGGCGAATCGCCGCAGAGCGGCGGCGATCAGGCAGCACACGCGGCTGGCAAAGTGCCGGCTGCGTGTGCTGCACTTTATTTGAAGAAAATCGGCCCAGCAGGGCCTGAGCGGCAGCCTCCGGCGGTGATGGACGAGCTGAGCTCGTCCATACCGCTCAGGAGGTTAAATATGGCCTCCAGGAACTGTTTGCAATTTCTTGCTGAGGTGGCTTTGTATTTAAAGGAAATCTTCATACAGCGCCTGTGCAGGATGCTCCCAGCGACAAGACCGGAAGCGAGGATGCATGCGGCTAGGGAGCAGTGGCTGTCGATTGGGAAAATTAAAGTGAGCCTTGGCAGGCAGCAGAGGATCATTTTGTCCTGGCAAGGGCACAGGGTGGCTGCAGGGGGTCGGTAGAAGTCCCAGGTAAGTTAAATCTCTCTCTTTTTTAAGATATTATAGGTGTCCTTTAACTTCTTGCATGCCGCTCCATGCCAATTGGCATGAACGCAGCGGCAGCCCCAGAACCATTCAACGCCCATTGGCGTGAAGTCCTGGGGGCGGAGATTGCAGGGGATCACGCGCACCATTCCATGCGCATCTCCACTTGAATGACGGAGCTCTGCTAGGAGACTGCCATCTTTTTACATGGTACAGTGCTGCAATCTAAGGCAGCACTGTACTGGGGACAGCCGTGTGACGCGGCTGTCCACCTGGGAGGCTCAGGATCTATCTGCTGTCATAGGCTGAAGCCTATGACGGCCAATCGCTGTCATTGGCTGGCGGGGGAGGGAGGGATGGCTGGCGGGGGGAGGGACGGAGTGTGGGAAACAAAATACTTAGGAAAATCTATTTATCTATAAAAACATTAAAAAAATAAACAAACATGCCGGCAGCAATCAGAGCCCACCAACAGAAAGCTCTGTTGGTGGGCAGAAAAGGAGGGGGGGGGGATCACTTGTGTGCTCAGTTGTACGGCCCTGCAGCAAGCCCTTAAAGCTGCAGTGGCCTAATTTGTAAAAAAAAGCTAGGTCACTAGGGGGGTGTAAGCCTACGGTCCATAAGTAGTTAAAATGAACCTGAAGCGAAGAAATTCTCTTTAGGTTAAATCCTTACCCATGTAGAGAGAAGGGTTTGCATCCCCTACAGCCCAGTCCATGCCCTCGGAGTCCAGAGGCTTCCTCCATCCTCCTCGAGCCCCCTGACCCAATGCAGAGTTCCTCCAAACATATCCAACAAGAGCTAGTCAAATATGCTCTTCTAGCTGAGCTAAACTGCACATGTGCCAGTACAGTCCATGCCTGCCCAGTAGCACAAAGCCACCTATGTACAGCATTTTCCTCCATGCCTGAGAGTCTTTGTGCTACTGCACAAGTGTGGACATTACTCACGAATACCCCATATAGCCACGCTTGTACATGGAGGGGAGCACACCCACGGTAAAGAGGAGGATCCTGGGAAGCAGCAGTGGGCTGGAAAAGAAGTGGAGAAGCCTCTGGACCATCCATCAGTTTCCCACTAATTAGGTAAGTATCTAATTTTCTCCTTTATTTTTCTAACATTTGCTTTAAAGTGGACCTAAACCCAGAACTTCCTCTCTGCTCTATAAGATTAGCAACAGCATAATAACCTTTACGGAAAAACAAAAAACATTTGTGGCAGCCCACATAACTCCTACTGAGATTATGCGGGGTTTATACTTCCTGGTTTCATGGGAGCACAGAAAACAGTTAACCTGCTGTGTTTACATACAGCCTTTATGAAAGGCACACCCACAGCACACACAGACCAGACAGAGATGACAGCTCAAATTACAGTGGCTTATTACTAGCAGATAAGGGAGAATAAGGCAGGCTGTTATCTCTAAATATACACAGGATGGATTTCTCTGTGTTTCCCTTCTCTACTGTGGAAGGGTCCAGTCAGCTTTAAAGTGCACCTGAACTCTTGCACAGGACAGAAGGAAAACAGAGAGAAATGCAACCTGTGCGTATTTAGAGAGTTTAGCCTGTCTAAATCCCATTTGTGTCTAATCACAAGTTGTAATTTGATCTCTCCCCTGTGTCACCTGACTGCCACGACAGATAAGCAGATACGCTCATTTCAAAGCTCAGGATGTTAACCTTATGTCTGCTTCCATGAAAGCAGGAGGTAGAAACAGTGCAACTTTATTTTAGGATTTGTAACAGCTGTAACAAAGTAATGTCTTTCCTTAAAGAGGAACTCCAGCCTAAACAAACATACTGTCATTAAGTTACATTAGTTATGTTAATTAAAATAGATAGGTAATATAATCTCTTACCCACCCTGTTTTAAAAGAACAGGCAAACGTTTGATTTCATGATGGCAACCATCTTTTTGGTTGAAAGGAGGTGACAGGGAGCATGAGACACAGTTCCAACTGTCCTGTGTGCTGAGCTCCTCTCCCAGTTGCTAGGCAACGTGAACAACAACATAAGAAATCCCATCATGCTCTGCACAGCATCAGGGAAAAAAATCCTGGCTTTTTTTCTTTGATGGTGGAGCTTAGCTAAAAATGCAGCTACAAATGATGCTTTGGTAAGAAAAACAAAGTTCTGATGCTGTGAAACTGTTAACCTCCTTGCTGGTTATGCCGAGCTCAGCTCGGGGTAACCTGCGCAAGAGGATTTCTCAGGCCCCGCTGGGCCGATTTGCATAATTTTTTTTTATTGCACGCAGCTAGCACTTTGCTAGCTGCGTGCATATTACGATCGCCGCCGCTCACCGCCGATTCGTCCCTACCAGCCGCTCCCCCCCTCCAGACCCCTTGCGCAGATTGGCTAATCAGTGCCAGGCAGCGCTGAGGGGTGGATCGGGATTCCCTCTGACGTCCCGACATCCATGACGTCGGTGACGTCATCCCGCCTCGTCGCCATGGCGACCGGGGAAGCCCAGCAGGAAATCCCGTTCTGAACGGGATTTCCTGCTTACTCTGACCGCCGGAGGCGATCGGAGTGGGTGAGGGGATGCCGCTGCTCAGCGGCTATCATGTATTTTTTTTAAAAGTGCTGCGCTACCCCCTTGCCGCAGGAATTGGACCGGCAAGGGGGTTAAAGAAACACCAAGCCTGTTCAGTGCTGCTGAGTAGATTTTTAATCTGGAGGTTCACTTTAAAGGTTATTAGGCTGTTGTTTATCATGTAGAGCAGAGAGGAAGTTCTGAGTTCAGGTCCGCTTTAATTGAACCATTTGTCTCCCTACCCCAATCTATTGAACAGGAAGAACATAAGCTACATCACTTAGTTTTGTTAGCACCAATAAGAAATGTTCAGTGTGCATAGATATAATGTTACTTTTCAAAATATGTTTGGAAAGGATTAACAAATAGTGATGAGCAGAAATGACATCTATCCGTAATTACGCATCGCAATTCGCAATTACGCATCATAATCGTATCGCAAAATTTCAGGGAAAAGCATAATTAATTTTGTCTGCAATTGTAAGCATTTGTAATTACGTAATTTGTGACTTAAAGAGACTCCGTAACAAAAATTGCATCCTGTTTTTTATCATCCTATAAATTCCAAAAGCTATTCTAATGTGTTCTGGCTAACTGCAGCACTTTATGCTATCACTGTCTCTGTAATAAA
Organism: Hyperolius riggenbachi; assembly: GCF_040937935.1. NCBI lineage: Eukaryota > Metazoa > Chordata > Amphibia > Anura > Hyperoliidae > Hyperolius > Hyperolius riggenbachi. Next base: position 47,654,414 of record NC_090648.1, read on the forward strand.
TCAATGTATCTTTCCCCTGTCAGACTTGTCGGCCTGTGTCTGGAAGGCTGCCAAGTTCTTCAGTGTTGTGGTTCTGCTATGAACTCCCCTCTCTCTGCCCACTGCCTGTGTATTATTTAGATTAGAGCAGCTTCTCTCTTCTCTCTTATCTTTTACAAGCTGGATAAATCGTTCTCTGAGCTGGCTGGGCTTTCACATACTGAAGAATTACAGACAAGGGCAAAGCTGTTTGCAGGAAGAAAAGAGCAGCCTGAAACTTCAGTGCATGAAAACAGGGGGAAGAAACACACAAATGATCTCTTGAGATTCAAAAGGAAGGCTGTATACAGCCTGCTTGTGTATGGACGTATTTTCTATGTGTGGACATACTGTACATCAACCTACTTCCTGTTTTGGTGGCCATTTTGTTTGTTTACAAACAAACTTTTTAAAACTATTTTTAACCACTTTTAATGCGGTGAGGAGCGGTGAAATTGTGACAGAGGGTAATAGGAGATGTCCCCTAACGCACTGGTATGTTTACTTTTGAGCGATTTTAACAATACAGATTCTCTTTAAAACTGAGAAAATCAATTTCAAAAAGAAAAAATGGTTTTTAAACTGTTATTTTTATGAGTTTAAAAGCCATTGTTCTTTATATTTTTTAAAAATTGATTCTCTCAAAAACTGCAAGGTCTTCTTTGAACAACTCTTTTTTTTTTTACTCAACCAGCCGGGCGGTATGGACGAGCTCAGCTCGTCCATCACCGCCGGAAGCTGCCGCTCAGGCCCTGCTGGGCCGATTTTCATCAAATACAAAGCAGCACACGCAGCCGGCACTTTGCCAGCCGCGTGTGCTGCCTGATCGCCGCCGCAGCGCGGCGATCCGCTGCGTGCAGCGGTGAAAGAGGGTCCCCCCAGCCGCCTGAGCCCAGCGTAGCCGGAACAAAAAGTTCTGGCCAGCGCTAAGGGCTGGATCGGAGGCGGCTGACGTCAGGACGTCGGCTGACGTCCAAGATGTCACTCCACTCGTCGCCATGGCGACGAAGTAAGCAAAACACGGAAGGCCGCTCATTGCGACCTTCCGTGTTACTTCTGGTCGCAGCCGCCCTGGCGATCTTAATAGAACGCCAGGGTGGTTAAAGCGGCTTAAAACCATGACATAATATTCAACGAAAACATGTTTTCCTACTTTTTATATGCTATACGGTTATCATATTTGCATTTGTGCATAAGTATTAGTATTCATTTAGAAGTTATAGGTTTCCAAAAGTACAGTTTTTTGCTTTGTGAGCTGACTTTGCATTTTATTAATAACTAGTTTTATCCATTGCTGTTTTGCAGCCAGACAAGCTTTCAGTGTCTCTCTGTCTCCAGCAGCTTGTCAGCAGTCAGAGAATGTGTCACATTCCTCACTTGATACATTTAAGTAAACACAATATAACATTATCTGAAGTTCGGATGCGGCAGCATTTCACTGCACTCAACTTTCAAGCTCTGTGTGTGTAACCCTTCCAATGCTGGTCTAGTAAAAAAAAAATGCTGGTTGCATATAATATGCTGTAAATAATGTTTTAGTGCAAAGATGAAATGCAGGGTTATATTCCACTTTAAAGCGGAATATAACCCTGCATTTCAACTTTGCTCTAATATATTATTTACAGCATATTATATGCAAAAAGCATTTTTTTTTTACTAGACCAGCATTGGAAGGGTTAAACACAGAGGTTTTAAGTTCCGTGGAGAGATATGCAGAAGTTCAGATTGTTACATTCTATTTAGTTATATGTATCTATTGATAAATGTTACACACTCTTTGGCTGTCCTCCAGCTCCTTCCCAGTCAGAAAGATGAGTCACATTCCACACTTAGATACATTTATGTAAACAAAATGTATCTATGTCAGCTTCGGATGCATCTGCAGAAATCTCCAGGAACTTTAAAGCCCTGTGTAACCCTTCCAATGCTGGTCTAGTAAAAAAAAAATGCTGGTTGCATATAATATACTGTAAATAATGTTTTAGAGCAAAGTTGAAATGCAGGGTTATATTCCGCTTTAAGGAAAAAGAAGGAACACCGAGAGCCCAGTATAGTGTAGTAAGTAAAGTAATGGGTAAATGAAAAAAGTATATGATTAATATACTCACAAGTCAGGGTTACCAAATAGGCAACCACTGTGTAGGCAGGTGAGGAGATTAGACCTGTCCTCACTCAGGATTAAGATGTCGCTCTCTGTAGATTAGGAGAAGAAAAAGGGATTTGACCCCTCCACCAGGGGTGGAAGCTGATATTGTAAGGAGAACAGAGGCGCCAAAAGGATAAAATATATCTAAAAGTTTTAAAATTCCTCGGGAGGTGGTGGTGGACTCATCTCCCCGTAGTAGACATGATACTGTCGATTTTTGTACAAACACCTTTATTTATATACTCCAACATACAATACAACACGTTTCGCAGGTATATTCCCGCTTCTTCAGGCAATAACAGAAAGAAGTACAAACAGTGCAGTCTTAAGGTCACGATAAGCTTCTGTCTTTTTTTTTTACTTGTACCCACCTTTACTTGTATCTTCTTAGCATATGTAGCAATTTTGGTAACAATAGCATGTATTGTACAAGCCACTTATGTACAGCATTTTCCTCCATGCATGAGCACTACTGCGCAAGTGTGGACTATACTGTACATAAGTGGTATTCACCACCAAAGTCGGCACCAAATTATGCAAAAATTACACGTATATTCATGTGTAATTATGAATGATTATAGAAAATCATTTGAATTGACAATTTGTAATTACGTACAGGCATAATTGCAAATATTTACGTGAAATTTTGTATAATCGTAACTAACTGATTATGCTCATCACTGTTCACAAATTATTACCATGGCATATATGCATCCCATTGGCCCAAAGTTACTGAACCCATATAACAAACCTTTCCTATAACATGTTTGAAGGGTGTGTATCCACTTTATAAACATTTTACTGTTTATGTACCTCTTTGGTATTTACAGGTTAGAATATTTTCATGAAAATACAATCAGAGTTGGAGAAATCGACTCAGCAGTGCCCATTTAGGTGTTAAAATTAGCATCCACTGTTTTCTTAAAGCGGATCTGAGATGAAAAACTAACTATAACAAGTAACTTGTCTATATATCTTATCTAAAGTTTAGATAGTTTACACAGCAAATATAGCTGCAAACAGCTTTAAAAGTATATGATTATTTCTTCCTGTTATACAATGACAGCGGCCATGTTCTGTTTGTAAACATTACACACAGGCAAGCTGATCTGCATCTCCAGCCCTCAGCCTGTGAAAACCTAATTCCCTCTCCTCCCTTTGCCTCTGAAATCTCTGGCTAGTAACACCTCCCCCTCCTCCTGCCCAGACTGAGCTCCCATAAGCCCTTGCTACTCTCTGAAAATGACAAGGCACTCTGAAAAGCTGTGGGCGAGGCTTGTTTAGTTTATAGGGAATGAGAGTATTAAAACAAAAACAAAAAAGTGTTTGGCTTGAGGAATGCCCTATAAACTATATGAAAGGAACACAATTATGCAATGAGTAAATGTTTATCTCGGATCCACTTTAATGGAACTTAGCAGTTGGATATAAGCATTCTATAAAGTACAATATGCTAACACTATCACTGCGGTGCCCCCTCTTACAGTTGTCACCCCAGGCATCTGCCTTATTTACTTATGCCTAAAAACAGCACAGTGCTTTAGGCTGGTTTATAGCAAATAATAGCCAGCCTGACACTAGGAACATAAACCTTGACTCCTCCCCATTTTTATCTTTCATATTCCGCTCATCTTTTGTGTTGCATTACAGGTGCACTGCACCAGCCCCGTATAGGCTTGTCAGCTTTTCAAAGAATTTGTGCTATTAGAAAGTCAAGTTTTGGCAAAATAGCAACATCTTATCATAGGCCTGCATGACAGTTAAATCTGGTGTTATTCTTTGATATTTGATTAAAACTATTTGAGCAAAAGCATAAATCTAATCCTGTTCGGTACAATAGATTTCCAGATCATTATATTATTTTTTTACCTGTAGTTGGTGTTCTAGTAGTAGTTGTCGGAGTTTGTGAAGTCGTTGTCCTTGAAGTTGTGGTTGTTGTTGTCGGAGTAGTTGTTGTTGTTGTTGTTGTTACTGTTGTAATAGATGAAGAAACTGTTGTTAGGAACCTTTTAACTGAGGATACAGGGTGGTACAAGGTGCCCCAGTGTGAGTGCCAATTGACAGTAATGACAAAATTGGTAGGGAACAGTCTTATCTCAATATGGAGGTTAAAGAGCGTCTGAAGCCAGTTTAAAAAATAGTTTTTACCTTTTATTCTGCTGAAGGAGGATGGTGACTGCTAAAACGCTGCCTTCCCGAGGCCAAACAAAGGTTTTTTACCCCCCAAATCCACAGGGCAAATACCGCGGAGTGCTTCCTGATTGAGGTAGAGCTTAGGGCTGTAGCCCTGCCTCTCATCGCATCAATCCCAGCTGATCACCGCCTCTCCCCACCCCTCTCAGTCTTCTTTCACTGAGAGCCGCGGGGAGAGGTGGAGATCATCGGGCAGATTGACGCGAATGAAGGCAGAGCTACAGCCCTAAGCTCTGCCTCCCTGGGCAGCAAGATACACGACCAAGAAAGTTGTGGATTTTTGTCCTAGGATTTGGGGGGTAAAAAACCTTTGTTCTGCCGCGGGATAGTGGCGTTTTAGCAGGGACCATGATCCTTAAGTTAAATAAAAGGTAAAAACTAATTTTTAAGCTGGCTTCAGAGTCTCTTTACAGATTAATTTATTGGACACTAAAACAAACAACGCGTTTCTTGGGATTCTCCTGCTTCTTTGGATTAATAAAACAGTGGCCGATATGCAATTGACTTTTTCACCTGAGTTTTCTCCTAAGAGATAATTGTTCATCTTCGATTAAAAATAACTTTTTAGCCCTTTGCGATGGAAAAAATACCAGAAAATAGGTGAAAAGTACTGTCAAAATGTACTTGCTTGCTGGTGGTTTAAAAGGCATTTAATCATATGTAAAAATATCACCTAGGAGAAAACTCCTGTGAATAGTGAATTGCATTTGGCATCTCTTATCTCTGTAGCACAGATTCGGTGCACCACAACTGACACTCACATTGGGGCACCTCCTCCAACCCTGTAGAGTTTAGTCCCCCTTTTCAGGAGCTATCGCTTTAAACGAGATCCAGTGGTTCCAGAAGACCTTTTCTATTAGAGTGTGACTGGAAGAGGACTTTCCATTCCTGTGGACACGGATTTCTCCACATGCTCAAAACAGTTGTTGCCTAATAGCAACCCGTGTTTGTAAGTAGTATTTGTTGTTGGGTCAATTCCCCGCATAACTGAAAATACGACACCATATCGGTGCTCCTGGTTTTCCCTATTTCCTTTCTCTTGCTGGCCACTGGAGTTCAATGTTTGAATCTCTCGGCATACTAGACACCCCATACTATTTCAACAGACGATAGCATGGTAGAACTTTTCATTGTTATATAGTTATTCTTTAATGTAATATATCGGTTAAAAATATCATCAAATATTGCAAGCAAAACAGAAATGTGACCTCTTAATACAGAAGGTATTTGCAACTGTTCAGGTTGGAGTGAGAATATGAGGTCTCCCACAATGCATCATTACACGTTTTGGTTCACCATGAGCATGCTGGGTAATCTGTTGCTCCAAATATAGCAAGAAAAATCTATGCATCAATAGCACCTAGTGGAGATGGGTGACTATGGAGATCAAGTAGCGTGTGCACAATGTGCAATGCCTTATTCAGTGTTCCCCAACCCTGTCCTAAAGGCCCACCAACACTACATGTTTTGTGGAAATCCACAGAGGTAGATAGTCAGCTCTGCTGAGACAATAATTACCTCACCTGTGCATGCATGTAGTTTTCTGAAAAACATGTACTGTTAGTGGGCCTTGAGGACAGGGTTGGGGAACTAAAGTTTAGATAGTTTACACAGCAAATCTAGCTGCAAACAGCTTCAAAAGTATAGGATTATTTCTTCCTGTTATACAATGACATCGGCCATGTTCTGTTTGTAAACATTACACACAGGCAAGCTGATCTGCATCTCCAGCCCTCAGCCTGTGAAAACCTAATTCCCTCTCCTCCCTTTGCCTCTGAAATCTCTGGCTAGTAACACCCCCCTCCTCCTGCCCAGACTGAGCTCCCATAAGCCCTTGCTACTGTCTGAAAATGCCAAGGCACTCTGAAAAGCTGTGGACAAGGATTGTTTAGTTTATAGAGAATGAGAGTATTAAAACAAAAACAAAAAAGTGTTTGGCTTGAGGGATGCCCTATAAACTGTATGAAAGGAACACAATTATGCAATGAGTAAAAGTTTATCTCGGATCCACTATAATGGAACTTAGCAGTTGGATATAAGAATTCCATAAAGTACAGTGTGCTAACACTATCACTGCTGTGCCCCCTCTTACAGTTGTCACCCCAGGCATCCGCCTTATTTACTTATGCCTAAAAACAGCACAGTGCTTTAGGCTGGTTTATAGCAAATAATAGCCAGCCTGACACTAGGAACATAAACCTTGACTCCTCCCCATTTCTATCTTTCATATTCCGCTCATCTTTTGTGTTGCATTACAGGTGCACTGCACCAACCCCTTATAGGCTTGTCAGCTTTTCAAAGAATTTGTGCTATTAGAAAGTCAAGTTTTGGCAAAATAGCAACATCTTATCATAGGCCTGCATGACTGTTAAATCTGGTGTTATTCTTTGATATTTGATTAAAACTATTTGAGCAAAAGCATAAATCTAATCCTGTTCGGTACAATAGATTTTCAGATCATTTTATAATTTTTTTACCTGTAGTTGGTGTTCTAGTAGTAGTTGTCGGAGTTTGTGAAGTCGTTGTCCTTGAAGTTGTTGTTGTTGTTGTTGTCGGAGTAGTTGTTGTTGTTGTTGTTACTGTTGTAATAAATGAAGAAACTGTTGTTAGGAACCTTTTAACTGAGGATACAGGGTAGTACAAAGTGCCCCAGTGTGAGTGCCAATTGACAGTAATGACAATATTGGTAGGGAACAGTCTTATCTCAATATGGAGGTTAAAGAGCGCCTGAAGCCAATTTAAAAAATAGTTTTTACCTTTTATTCTGCTGAAGGAGGATGGTGACTGCTAAAACGCTGCCTTCCCGAGGCCAAACAAAGGTTTTTTACCCCCCAAATCCACAGGGCAAATACCGCGGAGTGCTTCCTGATTGAGGTAGAGCTTAGGGCTGTAGCCCTGCCTCTCATCGCATCAATCCCAGCTGATCACCGCCTCTCCCCACCCCTCTCAGTCTTCTTTCACTGAGAGCCGCGGGGAGAGGTGGAGATCATCGGGCAGATTGACGCGAATGAAGGCAGAGCTACAGCCCTAAGCTCTGCCTCCCTGGGCAGCAAGATACACGACCAAGAAAGTTGTGGATTTTTGTCCTAGGATTTGGGGGGTAAAAAACCTTTGTTCTGCCGCGGGATAGTGGCGTTTTAGCAGGGACCATGATCCTTAAGTTAAATAAAAGGTAAAAACTCGTTTTTAAGCTGGCTTCAGAGTCTCTTTAAAGATTAATTTATTGGACACTAAAACAAACAACGCATTTCTTGGGATTCTCCTGCTTCTTTGGATTAATAAAACAGTGGCCGATATGCAATTGACTTTTTCACCTGAGTTTTCTCCTAAGAGATAATTGTTCATCTTCAATTAAAAATAACTTTTTGCCCTTTGCGATGGAAAAAATACCAGAAAATAGGTGAAAAGTACTGTCAAAATGTACTTGCTTGCTGGTGGTTTAAAAGGCATTTAATCATATGTAAAAATATCACCTAGGAGAAAACTCCTGTGAATAGTGACTTGCATTTGGCCCTGTGTCTCTTATCTCTGTAGCACAGATTTGGTGCACCACAACTGACACTCACATTGGGGCACCTCCTCCAACCCTGTAGAGTTTAGTCCCCCTTTTCAGGAGCTATCGCTTTAACCGAGATCCAGTGGTTCCAGAAGATCTTTTCTATTAGAGTGTGACTGGAAAAGGACTTTCCATTCCTGTGGACACAGTATTCTCCACATGCTCAAAACAGTTGTTTCCTAATAGCAACCCGTGTTTGTAAGTAGTATTTGTTGTTGGGTCAATTCCCCGCATAACTGAAAATACGACACCATATCGGTGCTCCTGGTTTTCCCTATTTCCTTTCTCTTGCTGGCCACAGGAGTTCAATGTTTGAATCTCGGCATACTAGACACCCCATACTATTTTAACAGAGGATGGCATGGTAGAACTTTTTATTGTTATATAGTTATTCTTTAATATTTGAAAAAGAAAATATATCGGTTAAAAATATCATCAAATATTGCAAGCAAAACAGAAATGTGACCTCTTAATACAGAAGGTATTTGCAACTGTTCAGGTTGGAGTGAGACTATGCGGTCTCCCACAATGCATCACTACACAATTTGGTTCACCATGAGCATGCTGGGTAATCTGTTACTCCAAATATTGCAAGAAAAGTCTATGCATCGATAGCACCTAGAGATGGGTGACTATGGAGATCAAGTAGCGTATGCACAATGTGCAATGTCTTAACCTTAAGTGACCCAGGTGGAAGAGAGCATGGCGGAGGTCTGATGGCAAAGCAGCATCAGCCAGGGATTCCCCAGAGCCCCACTCAGTATTGTTATATCTCTTACCCAATCTTATGAGTGGTGCTATCTTTATGGGCAAGCTTTTTTTTTCTCCCTATACTATGATTGTATTGCGCATTGGCCACAGTAGCCCAGCCTGTTCATACATATATATACAGTGAGATGCGAAAGTTTGGGCAACCTTGTTAATCGTCATGATTTTCCTGTATAAATCGTTGGTTGTTATGTTAAAAATGTCAGTTAAATATACCATATAGGAGACACACTCAGTGATATTTGAGAAGTGAAATGAAGATTATTGGATTTACAGAAAGTGTGCAATAATTGTTTAACTACAATTATGACGGTGCATAAATTTGGGCACTGTTGTCATTTTATTGATTCCAAAACCTTTAGAACTAATTAATGGAACTCAGATTGGCTTTGTAAGCTCAGTAACCCATGACCTACATACACAGGTGAATCCAATTATGAGAAAGAGTATTTAACGGGGTCAATTGTAAGTTTCCCTCCTCTTTTAATTTTCTCTAAAGAGTAGCAACATGGGGGTCTCAAAACAACTCTCAAATTACCTGAAGACAATGATTGTTCAACATCATGGTTTAGGGGAAGGATACAGAAAGCAGTCTCAGAGATTTCAGCTGTATCTTTCCACAGTTAGGAACATATTGATGACATGGAAGACCACAGGCTCAGTTCAAGTTAAGGCTTCAAGTGGCAGACTAAGAACAATCTCGGATAGACAGAAGCGACAAATGGTGAGAAAAGTCAGTCAACCCACAGACCAGCACCAAAGACCCACAACAGCATCTTGCTGCAGATGGAGTCATTGTGCAACATTTAACAATTCGGCGCACTTTAGACAAGGAGATGCTGTATGCGAAAGTGATGCAGAGGAAGCCTTTTCTCCGCCCCCAGGGCAAACTGAGCTGCTTGAGGTATGCTAAAGCACATTTGGACAAGCCAGCTTCATTTTGGAATAAGGTGCTGTGGACTGATGAAACAAAAATTGAGTTATTTGGGCATAACAAGGGTGCTATGCATGAAGGAAAAACAACACCGCATTCCAAGAAAAACACCTGCTACCTACAGTAAAATATGGTGGTGGTTCCATCATGCTGTGGGGCTGTGTGGCCAGTGCAGGGACTGGGAATCTTGTCAAAGTTGAGGGATGTATGGATTCCACTCAGTATCAGCAGGTTCTGGAGACCAATGTCCAGCCATCAGTGACAAAGCTGAAGCTTCGTCGAGGCTAGATCTTTCAACAAGACAACAACCCTAAACACTGCTCAAAATCCACTAAGGCATTCATGCAGAGGAACAAGTACAATGTTCTAGAATGGCCATCTCAGTCCACAGACCTGAATATAATTGAAAACATGTGCTGTAAGTTAAAGAGAGCTGTCCATGCTTGGGAGCCATCAAACCTGAATGAACTAGAGAAGTTTTGTAAAGAGGAATGGCCCAAAATACCTTCAAGCAGAATCCAGACTCTCATTGGAACCTACAGGAAACGTTTAGTAGGAGAATCTACTAAATATTGATATAATTTATTTTTTGTGGTGCCCAAATTTATGAAACTGCCTAATTTTGTTTAAACAATTATTGCACACTTTCTGTAAATCCAATAAACTTCACTTCACTTCTCAAATATCACTGTGTGTGTCTCCTATATGATATATTTAACTGACATTTTTTATCGTAACAACCAACGATTTATACAGGAACTTTTGCATCATATATATATATATATATATATATATATATATATATATATATATATATATATATATATATATATTAGCAAGGAGACCAAGCAGCATTTTAACACCCAGGGCACCTCACTAGCTTACCTTCCAGTTTACCTCCTCTTTTTACATTTAAGAGTTCAGTACAGGCTGTATTCCTCTATTTCCACCAGATGGTGGGGCCCATGGAAATTGCAGGCAGATAAGGACTGTTGTAATTAGTATTTATTGCACAGTAGCAAAAAGCAAACAACAGTTTCATAAGCTGAGGGGAGGGTGCAGGACACTGTGCTTCAAACAGAGAAGTCACACATGCTAAACTTACTTCACACCCAGACCCTGGTAAGGGCAGTGAGAAGGGGAGGGAGGTTTAAAGGGACTCCGAGCAGTGCAGAAACTATGGAAAGATGCATACCATTTTGAAGCTCTCTTTCTCCTCTTTCCAACGATATATAAACTGCCGCCCTACGCCTTTTAGTTTTTGCTATTTTGCGATCAAAATCGCGACCACCGCAATTTCGATCGCAAAAATGTTGAAAACTGAAAGGCGTAGGGCGGCAGTTTATATGTCGTTGGAAAGAGGAGAAAGAGAGCTTCAAAATGGTATGCATCTTTCCATAGTTGCTTGTATTATACAGGACGATTTTTCCCCAAAGTCAGCAGCTGAATGGGGCTCCAGCGGCCGCGATTTCGATCGCAAAAATATCGAAAACTAAAAGGCGTAGGGCGGCGCTTTATATATAGTTAGAAAGAGGAGAAAAAGAGCTTCAAAATGGTATGCATCTTTCCATAGTTTCTGCACTTCTCGGAGTCCCTTTAACCTTCCCCTATCTCCTGTAACATGGCAGTTTCTACAGCTATTTGAAACCGAGAGAAACTGCAGGGGGGGGGGGGGGGGAAAGATGAGATAATCCAGGTCACTGCTGAAGACTGCCATTAGGATACTCTGGGTGAAGAACTATCTCTGCCACAGATTTTAAACATTGTTTGGTATTTGCTGCTGAGATCCCTTTGGACCCTTGCAGCAAAAACATACATTTAATTTAAATATTTACAATATATTTTAAGCTCATTATTTACTTTTTTTACCTGTTGTTGATGTTGTTGTTGTTGAAGTAGTAGTTGTCGTAGTTTGTGAAGTAGTTGTGCTTGAAGTTGTCGTAGCAGGTGTTGTTTTGGGAGCGGTTAAGGAAGTTCTAGAGGTAGTACTGTCTGGAGTACTAAAGGTAGCCATACACTGGTCGATGTGCCATTAGATCGACCAGCTGACAGATCCCTATCTGATCGAATCTGATCAGAGAGGGATCGTATGGCTGCCTTTACTGCAAACAGATTGTGAATCGATTTCAGCCTGAAACCGATTCACCATCTGCTGAGCTGCTCCTGCCGCCTGTCCCCCCCCCCCCCCCGTATACATTACCTGACGCTGGCTCCCGGGCATCTTCTTCGCATTGCACGGCTCTGTTCCGGATCCATTACGGCGCTTCCTGTGTTACTCCGTGACCAGGAAGTTCAAATAGAGCGCCCTCTATTAGAACTTCCTGGTCACTGCAGTGACACAGGAAGCGCCGGGATGGATAGAGCCGGAACAGAGCTGTGCAGCACGGAGAAGACGCCCGGGAGCCAGCCTCAGGTAATGTATACCTGATCGGATCGGCTGCCGCTAGCGACGCGCACTTTACCTGCGGGCGATCGAGGGTAATTTCCCGCACGGCGCGATCGATGGACCGATCCGATTTCGGGAGGGAATCGGATCGGCGGCTGCGTTTACCGTGAACGATTGGCAGCAGATTCGATCCCAGGATCGAATCTGCTGTCGAAACGGCCGGGAATCGAGCCAGTGTATGGCTACCTTTATTGTTGTTACTGTTGGATAGATGAATAAACTGTTTTTAGAGACCTTTCAAAAGAGGATGACATGGCAGAACTTTTCATTGTTGGATAGTTATTCTTTACTATTTGAAAAAAAAATAAATAAAAAAAAAAAAAAATATATATATATATATATATATATATATATATATATATATATATATATATATATATATATATATATACAGTGGCTTGTGAAAGTATTCGGCCCCCTTGAAGTTTTCCACATTTTGTCACATTACTGCCACAAACATGAATCAATTTTATTGGAATTCCACATGAAAGACCAACACAAAGTGGTGTACACGTGAGAAGTGGAACGAAAATCATACATGTTTCCAAACAATTTTTACAAATAAATAACTGCACAGTGGGGTGTGCGTAATTATTCAGCCCCCTTTGGTCTGAGTGTAGTCAGTTGCCCATAGACATTGCCTGATGAGTGCTAATACCTAGAGTGCACCTGTGTGTTATCTAATGTCAAATACAGCTGCTCTGTGACGGCCTCAGAGGTTGTCTAAGAGAATATTGGGAGCAACAACACCATGAAGTCCAAAGAACATACCAGACAGGTCAGGAATAAAGTTATTGAGAAATGTAAAGCAGGCTTAGGCTACAAAAAGATTTCCAAAGCCTTAAACATCCCACAGAGCACTGTTCAAGCGATCATTGAGAAATGGAAGGAGTATGGCACAACTGTAAACCTACCAAGACAAGGCCGTCCACCTAAACTCACAGGCCGAACAAGGAGAGTGCTGATCAGAAATGCAGTCAAGAGGCCCATGGTGACTCTGGACGAGCTGCAGAGATCTACAGCTCAGGTGGGGGAATCTGTCCATAGGACAACTATTAGTCGTGCACTGCACAAAGTTGGCCTTTTTGGAAGAGCGGCAAGAAGAAAGCCATTGTTAACAGAAAAGCATAAAAAGTCCCGTTAGCAGTTTGCTACAAGCCATGTGGGGGACACAGCAAACATGTGGAAGAAGGTGCTCTGGTCAGATGAGACCAAAATGGAACTTTTTGGCCGAAATGCAAAACGCTGTATGTGGCGGAAAACTAACACTGAACATCACTCTGAACACACCATCCCCACTGTCAAATATGGTGGTGGCAGCATTATGCTCTGGGGGTGCTTCTCTTCAGCAGGGACAGGGAAGCTGGTCAGAGTTAATGGGAAGATGGATGGAACCAAATACAGGGCAATCTTGGAAGAAAACCGCTTGGATTCTGCAAAAGACTTGAGACTGGGGCGGAGGTTCACCTTCTAGCAGGACAACGACCCTAAACATAAAGCCAGGGCAACAATGGAATGGTTTTAAACAAAACATATCCATGTGTTAGAATGGCCCAATCAAAGTCCAGATCTAAATCCAATCGAGAATCTGTGGCAAGATCTGAAAACTGCTGTTCACAAATGCTGTCCATCTAATCTGACTGAGCTGGAGCTGTTTTGCAAAGAAGAATGGGCAAGGATTTCAGTCTCTAGATGTACAAAGCTGGTAGAGACATACCCTAAAAGACTGGCAGCTGTAATTGCAGCAAAAGGTGGTTCTACAAAGTATTGACTCAGGGGGCTGAATAATTATGCACACCCCACTTTGCAGTTATTTATTTTTTAAAAATGTTTGGAATCATGTATGATTTTCGTTCCACTTCTCACGTGTACACTAGTGTTGAGCGAACAGTGTTCGCCACTGTTCGGGTTCTGCAGAACATCACCCTGTTTGGGTGATGTTCGAGTTCGGCCGAACACCTGATGGTGTTCGGCCAAACCGTTCGGCCACATGGACGAACTAAGAGCGCATGGCCGAACGTTCCCCGAACGTTCGGCTAGCGCTGTGATTGGCCGAACGGGTCAGGTGGTTCGGACCCGAACGCGCTCTGATTGGCCGAACTGTCACGTGGTTCGGGTAAATAAATACCCGAACCACGTCATATCTCCGCCATTTGTCTGTGGGTTTAGCTTTGGGTAGGCAGGCAGGGTAGTTCGCGCTCCAGACACGCTAGCCAGGGTCCCCCCAGTCATTGTGTTGCTGCTGGGAATAGTAGTACACCGCTCGCTCAGCCACACTATATAGCATTCTGTTTACTGCCACTCTGTGTACCTCGCTCAGCCACACTATATAGCATTCTGTTTACTGCCACTCTGTGTCTGCTGGGAATAGTAGTACACCGCTCGCTCAGCCACACTATATAGCATTCTGTTTACTGCCACTCTGCGTACCTCGCTCAGCCACACTATATAGCATTGTGTTTACTGCCACTCTGTGTCTGCTGGGAATAGTAGTACACCGCTCGCTCAGCCACACTATATAGCATTGTGTTTACTGCCACTCTGTGTACCTCGCTCAGCCACACTATATAGCATTCTGTTTACTGCCACTCTGTGTCTGCTGGGAATAGTAGTACACCGCTCGCTCAGCCACACTATATAGCATTGTGTTTACTGCCACTCTGTGTACCTCGCTCAGCCACACTATATAGCATTGTGTTTACTGCCACTCTGTGTACCTTGCTCAGCCACACTATATAGCATTCTGTTTACTGCCACTCTGTGTCTGCTGAGAATAGTAGTACACCGCTCGCTCAGCCACACTATATAGCATTGTGTTTACTGCCACTCTGTGTACCTCGCTCAGCCACACTATATAGCATTCTGTTTACTGCCACTCTGTGTACCTCGCTCAGCCACACTATATAGCATTCTGTTTACTGCCACTCTGTGTCTGCTGGGAATAGTAGTACACCGCTCGCTCAGCCACACTATATAGCATTCTGTTTACTGCCACTCTGTGTACCTCGCTCAGCCACAGTATATAGCATTGTGTTTACTGCCACTTTGTGTCTGCTGGGAATAGTAGTACACCGCTCGCTCAGCCACACTATATAGCATTGTGTTTACTGCCACTCTGTGTACCTCGCTCAGCCACACTATATAGCATTGTGTTTACTGCCACTCTGTGTCTGCTTGGAATAGTAGTACACCGCTCCCTCAGCCACACTATATAGCATTGTGTTTACTGCCACTCTGTGTACCTTGCTCAGCCACACTATATAGCATTGTGTTTACTGCCACTCTGTCTCTGCTGGGAACAGTAGTACACCGCTCACCCACCACTGTATAGCATTGTGCTCTGTGTCGCTGCTGGGAATAGTGGTACACCGCTCACCCGCCACTGTATAGCATTGTGCTCTGTGTCGCTGCTGGGAATAGTGGTACACCGCTCACCCACCACTGTATAGCATTTCTGTACTGCCACTGTACTGCTGCCAGTCAGCGTGTACTTTAAGGATAAGTGAAATGAGGAAGAAATCCGGTGAAAGAGGGAGGGGCAAGGGAAGAGGTGTTTCCCCTGACGGTTCACGTACAGGCCACAGGGGAGCACCCAAGAAAACCCACTCAATACCGCCCATGTTGTCAAGGACAACAACCCTCACAAATCCAAAAGAACAGGACCAGATAATTACTTGGATGACCTCTCAAGCATCCAGCAGTGGGTTAAGCAGCACCAGCACATCACGCACGAGGTCCGAGTCCTCAGCCAGTTACAAGGAGCCAGTGGGCACAAAGCTGACACAACCGGCAGTGACACCACGCACACAACTGCCAGATAACCAGTCCGATGAATTACCTCAGGACACAATAGGGTATTCGCAGGAGCTATTCCCAGCCCAACAAACTTCCACCTTTCAAAGGTCAATGGAGGAACAGCCAGAAATGTTGTGCCCGGGTTCACAACCATTAACTGTGGGAAATGCACCGCGCACTGAAATACAAGGCGAGTCCGAGGAGGACTCGGAAACCCAAATCCCAGAGCAAGTTGGGCAGGAGGGGTTGCAATTGCAGGAGGTCGGCCGACAAGATCTGGAAGACGACGTTGGAGTGAGCTGCGCAGAGGTTGTTCTGGGGAGCTCTACTCCACGGCGGCGGCCCCCCACAATGACATATGACGAGTTTCAGGAGATGAAAGAGGAGAGTATGGACAATGTGGACATAGACCCAGATTTTGTTTGTGAACGAGAACATCGCCGTCGTAGCAGCAGCACAGATGAGTCTGTTGAAGAACCCACTGCTGCACGAGTTCGCCTTGTGCCACAAGGTAGGCGGCGCGCAATTTCAGGCACCACAAGCGTGGAAGTTCAAGTGAGAGGCAAAAGAGGCGCAAACAGAAATCGCCAGCAAGGCAGGTGCTCCAAAGTCTGGGCTTTCTTTGAAGACTGCACTGAGGATGGTACTATGGCGATTTGCAAGGTGTGCAAGACCCGCCTGAGCAGGGGGAAAAGTATTAACAACCTCTCCACCACCAGCATGAGCCGCCACATGCTATCCAAACATCCCACTCTGTGGGCAAACGCGGCAGGACAGGGTACCAGCAACACTGCCTCCCTTGGGGTCACCAGACTCACCACCAGACCCGCCTCAGCAGCAGCAGTAGCGCAGCCATTGCGTGGTTCACAACATTCACAAACATCAGACGCTGACACTGTCACTTTCCGGAGTAGTGCTCTTGAGGTCTCCCAGTGTTCATCAAACACAACAACCAACAGCCCTTCAGTGTGCAGCCCTACGATTCAGTTGTCTGTCTCGGAGATGTTTGATCGCAAGAGGAAATTGCCAGCAAATGACCCCGGGCCGTGGCAGTAACAGCCAGCATAGCCAAGCTTCTGGCCTGCGAAATGCTGCCATATCGAGTGGTGGAGACAAACAGCTTCAAGGGCATGATGTCAGTGGCCATCCCACGTTACGTGGTTCCCAGCCGCTACCACTTTGCACGCTCTGCAGTGCCTGAGTTGCATGAGCACGTGGTCAGCAAAATAACCCGAAGCTTGAAGAATGCCGTTGCATGCAAGGTTCACCTCACCACTGACACCTGGACGAGTGCGTTCGGCCAGGGTCGATACATCTCCCTTACCGCGCACTGGGTGAACCTTGTGGAGCCTGGCAGCGATTCCTCACCTGCTACGGCGCGGGTGTTGCCCACGCCGCAAACAGCTGCACCGCTGTCCCTCCCACTGGATAACAACAGCAGCACCTACCTCTCTGACTCCTTCTCCTCCAACGCATCTCAAAGCTGTACCTCATCTGGAAACGCTAACCCAGCAGCAGTAGGATCGTGGAAGCAGTGCAGCACAGCTGTTGGCATGCGTCAGCAAGCGTTGCTGAAGCTGATCTGCCTTGGGGATAAGCAGCACACAGGGGAGGAAATTTGGAGGGGAATAAAGGAACAGACGGATTTGTGGCTGGAGTGGGAAAAAGTGTCCTTGGAGTGGGAAAATTTTATGACACCCATGCAGCAGCAGCCCACAGAACAGCAAGCGTGCAGATCCACCTCCAACACCGATCGCCTGGAGAAGATGGTCAAGGACTACATGTCAGATGGCGTAGCTGTGTTGAACAATCCATCTGCACCCTTCAACTATTGGGTATCGAAGCTAGACACCTGGCACGAACTGGCAATGTACGCAATAGAGGTGCTGGCTTGCCCGGCAGCCAGCGTTATGTCGGAACGCTGTTTCAGTGCTGCCGGAGGCCTCTCCACAGAAAATGCAGACCGTCTGACTCAAATTAAAATGAATCAATCCTGGATTGGAAACGACTACGCAACACTCCTGGACCCCAACCAAGTAACATGAACAATGACCATCTGTGATTGGTTAGCGTTTCCGGTCCCTGTTTATTGAACCTCTTATCTGTATTACATTTATGACTGCATGGCGGCAAAAAGCATTGCTATATCCGCACGCTATTTGTCCTCATGCAAGGCCTGGGATGCTGTGTCTCAAAAAGCATGGCCTTCTCCTCCTGCGCCTCCTCCTGTTCCATCACGTGTGCTGATGCTGCTGCTGCTGGGTTAGCGTTTCCGGTCCCTGTTTATTGAACCTCTCATCTTTATTACATTTATGACTGCATGGCGGAAAAAAGCATTGCTATATCCGCACGCTATTTGTCCTCATGCAAGGCCTGGGATGTTGTGTCTCAAAAAGCGTGGCCTTCTCCTCCTGCGCCTCCTCCTGTTCCTGGGTTAGCGTTACCGGTCCCTTTTCCTGGAACCTCTTCTCTGTATTATATTTATGACTGCATGGCGACAAAAAGCATGTTACCTGTGCAAAGAAACATGACATTTTACGCATTTAAAAGACAGTTTTTCCTTTGAAACTTTACAATCAATTTTCTCAAAAACTATAAGCTCTTTTTCAAATATTTTTTTCCTCTTGTACCCACTCCCAAGGTGCACATACCCTGCAAATTTGGGGTATGTAGCATGTAAGGAAGCTTTACAAAGCACGAAAGTTCGGGTCCCCATTGACTTCCGTTATGTTCAGAGTTCGGCGCGAACACCCGAACATCGCGGCGATGTTCGCCGAACGTTCGCGAACCCGAACATCTAGGTGTTCGCCCAACACTAGTGTACACCACTTTGTATTGGTCTGTCAGGTGGAATTCCAATAAAATTGATTCATGTTTGTGGCAGTAATGTGACAAAATGTGGAAAACTCCAAGGGGCCCGAATACTTTTGCAAGCCACTGTAAATATATATAGGAACATGGCAACCAAGATTCTAAAACAATTCTGCCATCCATAGTTACCAACACCTTAGCAATAATTTACCTCTGTGTCAGTTTTTGTATAAGCAGCTCCATCTGCTGGTAATCTGGTCTGGTAAAGGCCACGATCAGATGAAGTTTGCGATTGTTGAACCAAATCTATTTGGCTGTGCATATGCAGTAGCTTAGTGCAACCACTCTCTCTGTACTCCCAATGTCATACTGTGATTGTGAGAGCTAAGGGAGGTGCTCAGAAGAAAATGCCACCATGGTGATTGCTCAAATGCACAAGCTATAGATGGCCTCTGTTTCTCCAAAGCTTTTCACTTTGGTATTCCTTTAAACCCTTTATATCAATAGCATATATTGTATCTCTATATGTAAAATAGATTTTCGTATTATTATTATTATTTTACCTGTAGTTGTTGTTTGAGTGGTAGTTGTTGGCGTTTCTGAAGTAGGTGTTCTTGAAGTTATGGTAGTAGATGATGTTTCAGGAATAGGACTTGTTCTAGAAGTGGGGATGTCTGGAGAACTTGTTGCTGTTACAGTTGTAATAGATGAAGAAATTGGTGTTGGGGAGGTCTCAAAAGAATATGGCATAGTAGAAACTAAGGAACCAGTCTGCATGGAGGTCGCAGTAGAGTCTACAATAGCAGATGATTTTTCAGAGGTGGCAGTTGTAGCTGTGGAACTGTCTGGAGAGCTTGACGATTCTGGCGTATATGAGCTGTGGACAGTACTCATAACAGAAGTGCTGCTGATGCTTTCAGTTGATCCAGTTGTGACAAGATTTGTTCCTAAACTACTGGCAGAGCTGACCAATGCAACAGTAGATGAAGTAATTTCACTAGAAGTGATGGTAGAAACATCAGCCGAACTCCCTCCAAGAGATGTGACGCTAGAAGTAACAGTACCAGGTGTGCTCACTCTGGAAGCCGTGAAAGTATCTGTAGTTTCTGAAGTGCTCCCTACTGAGGTCACTGTATTAGTTGTAGGTGGGCTACTTTCAGAAGAAAATGTTGTTGTGGAAATGTCTGAAGTTATTTGGGAGGACACCAAGGAAGTTGGTGAAGCAGCGGAAGTAGTTTCACTAGAAGGTGTAATAGTAGTTGATGTTTCTGAACTGGTTAAGGAGGTAGAACTGGATGTTAAACTGACAGAAGAACTCGGTGCTGTAATTGTACTAAGGGTTTCGGTAACACTTTCACTAGGTGTTGTAGTAATAACCAGGGTTGCTAATGTAGTTGTACCAGAAGAAGAGCTTGAAAAAAATATTGTGTTACTAGTGGGTGGCACATTAGAAGTGCTTGCTATGAATGATGTAATGTCAGAGACAGAAGTATGCAGAATGCTTGCTCCAGAAGATGTGAGAGTATCAGTGGTACCTATTGTGCTTGCTTTGGAGGTCACTTCAGAAGTTAGGGTGCTTTCAACAGAGGATGGTATAGAAATTAAGGGACTAGTTTGCATGGGTGTCACCAATGTTGTATGATTTCCTGAAATACTTGCAGTAGAGTCCACAATAACAGTTGATGTTTCAGAAGTACTCAAGGGAATGCTAGTTGTGGCTGTGAAACTATCTGGAGATGTTTCTGCAGCAGTTGTTTCAACAGGCAAAGATTCTAGAGTATTTGAGCTGTGAGCAGTACTCATAGCAGAAGTACTAATGCTCTCAGTTGATCCAGTTGTGACAAGGTTTGTTCCTAAACTACTGGCACTTACGGAGGTGACCAATGCAACAGTAGATGAAGTAATTTCACTAGTAGTGATGGTAGAAACATCAGCCGAACTCCCTCCAAGAGATGTGACGCTAGAAGTATCAGTACCAGGTGTGCTCACTCTGGAAGCCGTGAGAGTATCTGTAGTTTCTGAAGTGCTCCCTACTGAGGTCACTGTATTAGTTATAGGTGGGCTACTTTCATAAGAAAATGTTGTTGTGGAAATGTCTGAAGTTATTTGGGAGGACACCAAGGAAGTTGGTAGAGCAGCAGAAGTAGTTTCACTAGAAGGTGTAATAGTAGTTGATGTTTCTGAACTGGTTAAGGTAGAACTGGATGTTGAACTGACAGAAGAACTCGGTGCTGTAGTTGTAGTAAGAGTTTCAGTAACACTTTCACTAGGTGTTGTAGAAATAACCAGGGTTGCTAATGTAGTTGTGCCTGAAGAAGAGCTTGAAAAAAATCCTGTATTACTACTGGGTGGTACATTAGAAGTGCTTGCTATGAATGATGTAATGTCAGAGACAGAAGTATGCAGAATGCTTGCTCCAGAAGATGTGAGAGTATCAGTGGTATCTATTGTGCTTGCTCTGGAGGTCACTTCAGAAGTTATGGTGCTTTCAACAGAGGATGGTATAGAAATTAAGGGACTAGTTTGCATGGGTGTCACCGATGTTGTATGGTTTCCTGAAATACTTGCAGTAGAGTCCACAATAACAGTTGATGTTTTAGAAGTACTCAAGGGAATGCTAGTTGTGGCTGTGAAACTATCTGAAGACGTTTCTGCAGCAGTTGTTTCAACAGGCAAAGATTCTAGAGTATTTGAGCTGTGAGCAGTACTCATAGCAGAAGTACTAATGCTCTCAGTTGATCCAGTTGTGACAAGGTTTGTTCCTAAACTACTGGCACTTACGGAGGTGACCAATGCAACAGTAGATAAAGTAATTTCACTAGTGATGGTAGAAACATCAGCCGAACTCCCTCCAAGAGATGTGACGCTAGAAGTAACAGTACCAGGTGTGCTCACTCTGGAAGCCGTGAGAGTATCTGTAGTTTCTGAAGTGCTCCCTACTGAGGTCACTGTATTAGATGTAGGTGGGCTACTTTCAGAAGAAAATGTTGTTGTGGAAATGTCTGAAGTTATTTGGGAGGACACCAAGGAAGTTGGTAGAGCAGCAGAAGTAGTTTCACTAGAAGGTGTAATAGTAGTTGATGTTTCTGAACTGGTTAAGGAGGTAGAACTGGATGTTGAACTGACAGAAGAACTTGGTGCTGTAGTTGTAGTAAGAGTTTTAGTAACACTTTCACTAGGTGTTGTAGAAATAACCAGGGTTGCTAATGTAGTTGTACCAGAAGAAGAGCTTGAAAAAAATCCTGTATTACTACTGGGTGGTACATTAGAAGTGCTTGCTATGAATGATGTAATGTCAGAGACAGAAGTATGCAGAATGCTTGCTCCAGAAGATGTGAGAGTATCAGTGGTATCTATTGTGCTTGCTCTGGAGGTCACTTCAGAAGTCAGGGTGCTTTCAACAGAGGATGGTATAGAAATTAATGGACTAGTTTGCATGGATGTCACCGATGTTGTATGGTTTCCTGAAATACTTGCAGTAGAGTCCACAATAACAGTTGATGTTTCAGAAGTACTCAAGGGAATGCTAGTTGTGGCTGTGAAACTATCTGGAGACGTTTCTGCAGCAGTTGTTTCAACAGGCAAAGATTCTAGAGTATTTGAGCTGTGAGAAGTACTCATAGTAGAAGTACTAATGCTCTCAGTTGAGCCAGTTGTGACAAGGTTTGTTCCTGAACTACTGGCACTTACGGAGGTGACCAATGCAACAGTAGATAAAGTAATTTCACTAGTGATGGTAGAAACATCAGCCGAACTCCCTCCAAGAGATGTGACGCTAGAAGTAACAGTACCAGGTGTGCTCACTCTGGAAGCCGTGAGAGTATCTGTAGTTTCTGAAGTGCTCCCTACTGAGGTCACTGTATTAGATGTAGGTGGGCTACTTTCAGAAGAAAATGTTGTTGTGGAAATGTCTGAAGTTATTTGGGAGGACACCAAGGAAGTTGGTAGAGCAGCAGAAGTAGTTTCACTAGAAGGTGTAATAGTAGTTGATGTTTCTGAACTGGTTAAGGAGGTAGAACTGGATGTTAAACTGACAGAAGAACTTGGTGCTGTAGTTGTAGTAAGAGTTTTAGTAACACTTTCACTAGGTGTTGTAGAAATAACCAGGGTTGCTAATGTAGTTGTACCAGAAGAAGAGCTTGAAAAAAATCCTGTATTACTACTGGGTGGTACATTAGAAGTGCTTGCTATGAATGATGTAATGTCAGAGACAGAAGTATGCAGAATGCTTGCTCCAGAAGATGTGAGAGTATCAGTGGTATCTATTGTGCTTGCTCTGGAGGTCACTTCAGAAGTCAGGGTGCTTTCAACAGAGGATGGTATAGAAATTAATGGACTAGTTTGCATGGATGTCACCGATGTTGTATGGTTTCCTGAAATACTTGCAGTAGAGTCCACAATAACAGTTGATGTTTCAGAAGTACTCAAGGGAATGCTAGTTGTGGCTGTGAAACTATCTGGAGACGTTTCTGCAGCAGTTGTTTCAACAGGCAAAGATTCTAGAGTATTTGAGCTGTGAGAAGTACTCATAGTAGAAGTACTAATGCTCTCAGTTGAGCCAGTTGTGACAAGGTTTGTTCCTGAACTACTGGCACTTACGGAGGTGACCAATGCAACAGTAGATGAAGTAATTTCACTAGTAGTGATTGTAGAAACATCAGCCGAACTCCCTCCAAGAGATGTAACGCTAGAAGTAACAGTACCAGTTGTGCTCACTCTGGAAGCTGTGAGAGTATCTGTAGTTTCTGAAGTGCTCCCTACTGAGGTCACTCTATTAGTTATAGGTGGGCTACTTTCAGTAGAAAATGTTGTTGTGGAAATGTCTGAAGTTATTTGGGAGGACACCAAGGAAGTTGGTAGAGCAGCAGAAGTAGTTTCACTAGAAGGTGTAATAGTAGTTGATGTTTCTGAACTGGTTAAGGAGGTAGAACTGGATTTCAAACTGACCGAAGAACTTGGTGCTGTAGTTGTAGTAAGGGTTTCAGTAACACTTTCACTGGACGTTGTAGAAATAACCAGGGTTGCTAATGTAGTTGTACCAGAAGTAGAGCTTGAAAACATTCCTGTGCTACTAGTGGGTGATACATCAGAAGTGTTTGCTGTGAAAGATGTAATGTCAGAGCCTGAAGTATGAAGAATGCTTGCTCTAGAAGATGTGAGAGTATCAGTGGTACCTATTGTGCTTGCTCTGGAGGTCACTTCAGAAGTTGGGGTGCTTTCAACAGAGGATGGTATAGAAATGAATGGACTAGTTTGCATGGGTGTCACAGATGTTGTATGATTTCCTGAAATACTTGCAGTAGAGTCCACAATAACAGTTGATGTTTCAGAAGTACTTAAGGGAATGCTAGTTGTGGCTGTGAAACTATCTGGAGACGTTTCTGCAGCAGTTGTTTCAACAGGAAAAGATTCTAGAGTATTTGAGCTGTGGGCAGTACTCATAGCAGAAGTACTAATGCTTTCAGTTGATCCAGTTGTAACAAGACTTGTCACTGAACTACTGGCACTTGAGAATGTGACTGAAGCAACAGTAGATGAAATAATTTCACCATTGTTGGTGGTAGGAGTGCTTCCTCTGACAGATGTGATGCTAGAAGTAGAAATACCAGGAGTGCTTTCTCTGAGAGATGTAAGAGCATCCGTTGTTTCTGCAATGCTTGTTATTGAAGTTACTGAATCAGTTATAGGTGTGGTACTTTCAGCAGGGAATGCAGTAGTTATCTGGTTGGACGTCATGGAACTTGCAGAGTATCCTGAAGTAGTTGCATCTGACGATGTGATAGCAGATAATGATATTTCTGTACTGGTTAATGCAGCACTAGTTCCTGATGTGGGATGGCTGGGAGAACCTGCTGCTATAGTCGTCACAGACAGAGAAAAATCTGGAGAACTTTGACTGGAAAGTGTAGTGACTGCAATAGATTTAGTTATACTTTCACTGGATGTTGTAAAAATATCCATAGTTGCTGACCCAGTTGTATCAGATGAGGGGACAAAAGCAGAGCTTGAAGAAATTCCTTTGCTAGTCATGTATGATACATCAGGAGTGCTTGCTATGGGTAATGAGGCAGAAGTAGATAGAGTACTTGCTCCAGTAGATGTGAGAACATAAGTAGTACCTGTAATACCTATTGTGCTTGCTCTGGAGGTAACCTTAGAAGTAGTTGCGAGCGTGCTTTCAGCAGAATATGGAATAGTAGAAGTTAAGGAGATAGTCTGCACAGGTCTCATGGAGGTTGACTGACTTCCTGAAGTACTTGCAGTAGAGCCTATTAAAGCAGTTGATGTTTCAGAAGTACTCAAAGAACAGCTAGTTGTAACTTTTGAACTATGTGGAGAACTTACAACAATGGTCGTTTCAAAAGGTGAAGATTCAGGAGTATTGGAGCTGTGAGCAGTACTCATGGCAGAAGTGCTGGTAATGCTTTCAGTTGATCCAGTTGTAACAACACTTGTTTCTGAACCAATAGCCCCTGAGGAAGTGGCTAATGTAAAATTAGATGAAGCATTTTCATTAGTGATGGTGGAAACATCAAGAGTGCTTCCTCCAAAAGATGTCATGCTAGGAGCAATAGTACCAGGGGTGCTACCTCTGGAACGTGTGAGAGTATCTGTCATATCTGTAATGCTTGCTATTGAAGTCACTGTATCAGTTTTAGGTGTGGTGCTTCCAGCAGAAAATACAGTCGTGGAAATGTCTACAGTAATCTGGTTGGATGTTAGGGAAGTTGCCGGAGCTCCTGAACTAATTCCGCCAGAAGAAGTGACAGCAGATAATGTTATTTCATGACTGGTGGTTAATGGAGCATTTGTTCCCAATGTGGTGTTGTCTGGAGAACCTGCTACTGTAGTTGTCACAGAAGCAGAAGAATCTGGGGAACTTTGACTGGAAAGAGTACTCACTGCACTAGTTTCAATATTACTTTCAGTTTCCACTGAATTACTGGCACTTGAAGAGATGGTCAGTGCAACAGTAGATAAACTAACTCCACTAGTGATGATGGGGACATCAGAAGTGCTTCCTTCAACAGACGTGATGATTGAAGTAGTAATATCAGGAGTACTCTCTTTGGAAGATAAAAGAGCATCTGTAGTTTCTGGAGTGCTAGCTATGGCGCTCACTGTACCGATTGTAGTTGGGTTACTGCCAGCTGAAAATGCAGTTGTGGAGATTTCTACAGTTCTCTGTGTGAAGGGCATGGAACTTGCAGAAGGTCCTGAAGTAGCTGCATCAGAGATGATAGCAGATACTGATAATTCTAAACTGGTTAATGAAGGACTTGTTCCCAATGTGGACTTGTCTGGAGAACCTGCTGCTGTAGTTGCCACAGAAGGAGAGGAATCTGTAGAACTTTGACTGGAAAATGTAGAAACTGCAGTAGTTTCAATCATACTTTCAGTTGTTACTGAACTAAGGGCACTTGAGGAGGTGATCATTGCAACAGTAGATGAAGTAACTTCACTAGTGATGGTAGGGACATCAGGACTGCTTCCTTCAACAGATGTGATGCTAGGAGTAATAGTACCAGGAGTACTCTCTCTGGAAGATGTGAGATAATCTGTAGCTTCTGGAGTTCTTGGTATTGAAGTCACGGTATCAGTTATAGATGGGGTTCTTTCAGTTGAAGATGCAGTTGTGGAAATATCTACAGTTATCTGGTTGGAGGTTAGGGAAGTGTCAGAATTTCCTGAAGTAACAACACCAGAAGATGTAAGAGAAGATAATATGTCTGCACTGGTTAATGAAACACTTGTTTCCAATGTGGGTTTCTCTGGAGAACCTGCTGCTGTAGTTGTCACAGAAGGAGAAAAATCGGGAGGATGTTGACTGGAAAGTGTAGGGACAGCAGTAGTTTCAATCATACTTTCAGTTATTACTGAACTACTGGCACTTGAGGAGGTGGTCAATGCAACAGTAGATGAAGTAATTTCACTAGTGATGGTGGCGGGAACATCAGGACTGCTTCCTCCAACAGATGTGATGCTAGGAGTAATAGTAACAGGAGAGCTTCCTCTGGAAGATGTAAGAGGAACTGTAGTTTCTGGAGTTCTTGCCATTGAAGTAACTGCATCAGTTAGAGGTGGGGTACTTTCAGCTGAAGATGCTGTTGTGGAAATATCTACAGTTATCTGGTTGGATGTTAGGGAAGATGCAGAAGCTCCTGAAGTAGCTACACCAGAAGATGTGACAGCAAATGATATTTCTCGACTGGTCAGTGCAGCACTTGTTCCTGATAAAGAGCTGTCTGAAAAACCTGCTGTGATTGTTACAGAGGAAGAAGCATTTGGAGAACTTTGACTGAAAAGTGTAGGGACAGCAGTAGTTTCAGTCATATTTTCAGTTATTACTGAACTACTTGAGGCACTTGAGGCGGTGATAACGGCAACAGTAGATGAAGTAACTTCATCTAAAGTTGCTCCCAAACTACTGGCACTAGAGGAGGTGACCAGTGCAACAGTAGATGATGATATTTCTGGACTGGGTAATGCAGCACTTGTTCCCAATGTGGGGCTGTCTGGAGAACCTACAGACGTAACTGTCATAGAGGAAGAAGATTCTGGAGAACTTTGACTGAAAAGTGTATGGACTGCAGTAGATCCAGTCATACTTTCAGAGGTGCTTGCTATTGAAGTCACTAGTGTTTTGGTTATAGGTGGGGTACTTTCAGCTGAAAATGCAGTTGTGAAAATATCTACAGTTATCTGGTTGGATGTTAGGGAAGTTGGAGAAGTCCCTGAAGAAGCTACAACAGAAGATGTGACAGCAGAAGATGATATTTCTAGACTGGTCAATGCAGCACTTATTCCCGATGTAGTGCTGTCTGGAGAACCTGCTGTAATTGCCACAGAAGAAGAATCCGGAGAACTTTGACTGGAAAGTGTAGGAACTGCAGGAGATACAGTCATACTTTCAGTTGCTCCTAAACTACTGGCACTTAAGGAGGTGACAAATGCAATGGTAGATGAGGATATTTCTGGACTGGTCAATGCAGCACTTGTTTCTGATGTAGGGCTGACTGGAGAACCTGCTGTAATTGACACAGAAGGAGAAGAATCTGGAGAACTTTGACTGAAAAGTGTAGGAAGTGCACGAGATACAGTCATGCTCTCAGTTGCTCCTGAATTACTGGCATTTAAGGAGGTGACAAATGGAACGGTAGATGATGATATAACTGGACTGGTCAATGCAGCACTTGCTCCTGATGTAGGGCTGTCTGGAGAACCTGCTGTAATTGCCACAGAAGGAGAAGAATCTGGAGAACTTTGACTGGAAAGTGTAGGATCTGCACGAGATACAGTCATACTTTCAGTTGCTTCTGAACTACTGGCACTTAAGGAGGTGACAAATGCAATGGTAGATGATGATATTTCTGGACTGGTCAATTCAGCACTTGTTCCTGATGTAGAGCTGTCTGGAGAACCTGCTGTATTTGCCACAGAAGGAGAAAAATCTGTAGAATTTTGACTGGAAAGTGTAGGAACTGCAGTAGATTCAGTCATACTTTCAGTTTCTCCCGAACTACTGCCACTTGAGGAGGTGACCAATGCAACGGTAGATGATGATATTTCTGGACTGGTCAATGCAGCACTTGTTCCTGATGTAGAGCTGTCTGGAGAACCTGCTGTATTTGCCACAGAAGAAAAATAATCTGCAGAACTTTGACCGGAAAGTGTAGGGACTGCAGTAGATTCAGTCATACTTTCAGTTTCTCCCGAACTACTGCCACTTGAGGAGGTGACCAATGCAACAGTAGATGATGATATTTCTGAAGTCGGTAATTCAGGACTTGTGCTAGAAATAGGATTGTCAGGGCTGGAAAGTGCAGTGACTTCGGCACTTCCATCAGTGGGAGAATTCTGTGGGTTGTCAGAGGCAGTAGTGAGGACATTAGTCACTGCAGGAGATTCGAGATCATCAGTAGAACCCATTGCGTTTTCAATGAAAGGTGTGGTTTTATCAGCAGAGATTGAAAAATCCAGGGTTTCATCACTTTTTCCTAGAGGGAAAAGAAAAAAAAAAAGATTAGATCTTGTCTAGGGCTCACCTTGAGCACTTCCCTGGTAGTCTAGTAGTCCTCTATATCCCCCTATAGCTTTCTCTGGTAGTCTAATGTTCATTTACATGTGTACATGCAAAAAATGTGCAGTGTAATTTTTTTTTTTTAATAGTGGCCAGCCTCGAAGCCTAGTGGAGTAGAACGCTACAGCAGCTGCTATGGCGATCCATGTGCCACTACATACAGCTATTATTATTATTATTATTATTATTATTATTATTATTATTATTACTATTATCACTGATTTATAAGGCACCAACATGTGTCTTTGTACAAAGTAAGAAACAAACATGGGGTACATAATTATACACACAACTAGGGATGAGCGTAATGACCTAATTACGAATTTCCGAAATTTCGCGAAATTACTACAATTACGATTTCAGCAGTAATCGAAATTTCGTAATTTTCGCAAATTACGCAAATTTTCGTAATTACGATTACGAAATTTAGTATTTTAAAGTTTGCAAAGGTTTCTATCCCTGTAGATGCCTAAAATGAATAACCAACCAACTCTCTCTCTCTCTCTCTCTCTCTCTCTCTCTCTCTCTCTCTCTCTCTCTCTCTCTCTCTCTCTCTCTCTCTCTCTCTCTCTCCAGAGATTTGTAGTATTTCAAAACCATACTCACATTCATGACATGTCCAGGGATCAAACCCAGGCCAACCACATGGAAGACAGCTATGCTCACCACCATACCACCAAACACACACTAAATAGACTGCTAACCTAAATCTTACTTGTAGACAGTCATATGAGACACATGCTGGGTGCAGGGCTTTGTGATTGGACCATGCGATAGAGTGAGGTGCAAAAATGAAATCATGCCTAGCAGAGGATGGTTTCACAGTGCTAAATGCTAGGCTGGCTGTGGTGCAATTGGTTAGTGTGTCTGGCTGGTAACAGCAAGGTTACAGGTTCGATTCCATCCTGGCATGTTTTTTCCTTTTGCGTTCAACAGTTGTCCAAACAGAGCCAACAGAGCCCCAGATAGCCATGTAGAGTTAGGTCACAGCTAGCCTGGCTGTGGTGCAATTGTTAAGTGTGTCTGGCTGGTAACAGCAAGGTTACCGGTTTGATTCCATCCAGGCATGTCTTTTCCTTTTGCGTGCGCGCGCTGCGCCATTGAACCCCATGGGGTATTTTGCGTGCGTAAAACTTTACGCATGCAAAACTTTGTGCTCGGTGTTTGGACAACTGTTGAACTCAAAAGGAAAAGACATGCCTGGATGGAATCGAACCTGTAACCTTGCTGTTACCAGCCAGACACACTAACCAATTGCACCACAGCCAGCCTAGCATTTAGCATTGTGAAACCATCCTCTGCTAGGCATGATTTCATTTTTGCACCTCACTCTATCGCATGGTCCAATCACAAAGCCCTGCACCCAGCATGTGTCTCATATGACTGTCTACAAGTAAGATTTAGGTTAGCAGTCTATTTAGTGTGTGTTTGGTGGTATGGTGGTGAGCATAGCTGTCTTCCATGTGGTTGGCCTGGGTTTGATCCCTGGACATGTCATGAATGTGAGTATGGTTTTGAAATACTACAAATCTCTGGAGAGAGAGAGAGAGAGAGAGAGAGAGAGAGAGAGAGAGAGAGAGAGAGAGAGAGAGAGGAGTGGCGGCTGGCTGTGCTATTCATTTTAGGCATCTAGAGGGATAGAAACCCTTACAAACCTGAAAAAGTAAAATTTCGGTTGGAGACACGAAATTCGTCATTACGGGAGTGAAATTTCGATTACGAAATTGTAAATTACGATTTGAAAATTAATTACGAATTTGGGTCGTAATGTTAAATTTCGCATTCGTAATAAAAGCAGTTCGAAATTTCGAAAATTTCGGCTCATCTCTACACACAACATTATACACCAATATACAAAATACAGAATTGGGTTCAAAATGCAGAATTGGTAGACATCTAAATACATTCAACTATATTAACCACTTCACCACTGAGGGGTTTTACCCCCTGAGCACCAGAGCAATTTTCACCTTTCAGCGCTCCTTCCATTCATGCGTCTATAACTTTATCATTACTTATCGCAATGAAATGAACTATATCTTGTTTTTTCCGCCACCAATTAGGCTTTCTTTAGGTGGGACAATATGCCAAGAATTATTTTATTCTAAATGTATTTTAATGGGAAAATAGGAAAAATGTGGGAAAAAATTAATTATTTTTCAGTTTTCGGCCATTATACTTTTTAAATAATGCATGCTACTGTAATTAAAACCCATTAAATTTATTTGCCCTTTTGTCCCGGTTATAAAACCGTTTAAATTATGTCCCTATCACAATGTTTGTCGCCAATATTTTATTTGGAAATAAAGGTGCATTTTTTTCAGTTTTGCGTCCATCCATAATTACAAGCCCATAGTTTATAAAGTAACAGTGTTGTACCCTCTTGACAAAAATATTTAAAAAGTTCAGTCCCTAAGGTAACTATTTATGTATTTTTTTTAATTGTAAATTTTTTAAAAAAATTTTAATTACAAAAAAAAATTGGGGAGTGTGGGAGGTAATGAGTTATTTTTTTGTGGAGGAAGTATTTTTTGGAGGAAGTACAAGGAGGCTGGCAACGTGTTTTTTTTTTTCACAATGATCGCGCTGCCCATCGGAGGGCAGCGGATCATTGCGGGACTTAGATCAACGAACGGGAATGGATTTTCCCGTTCATTGATCTCTGGGCGAGCGGGCGGCGTGTTTACTAGCGGCAGGCGGCGTGTTTACGAGCGGGAGCGCGGGCAGTGGTGGGAGCGCGGAAAGTACGGATTTCTCCGTCCCTGGGGGTTAAAGGATGGGAAAAGGGACAGAGAAATTCGTATGGGCGGGGGTAAAGTGGTTAATGTATGTTTTTTTTCCTGTCTTTTTTTATTTTAGACTACAGTTTGACATGATGAGATAGACGTGTATGTACAGTGCCTAGCACACAAATAACTATGCTGTGTTCCTTTTTTTCTTTCTCTTCCTGAAAGAGTTAAATAGCAGGTATGTAAGTGGCTGACTCAGTCCTGACTCAGATAGGAAGTGACTACAGTGTGACCTTCACTGATAAGAAATTCCAACTATAAAACACTTTCCTAGCAGAAAATGGCTTCTTAAGAGATAAAAAGGGAAATTTCTTATCAGTGAGGGCCACACTGTAGTCACTTCCTGTCAGGACGGAGTCAGCCACTTACATACCTGATATTTAACTCTTTCAGGCAGAGAAAAAAAAAAAGGAACACAGCATAGTTATTTGTGTGCTAGGCACTGTATATACCCATGTCTATCTCATCATGTCACGTGTCACTTCGGGTATCCTTTAACCAAAAAACTGCCTGTGACCTCTATGAACTACATGAACTGGTTACATATGGTGGCTTGATACACCCGTGGTTCAGCGATTGGGAGTCGCTTGGGATTTGTGTATAAGTGGGATTACTTGTCCACCAGCAACAACGTTTTTTACTCTCTACCTAAGGCCTGGACGTTATTGACTCAGAGGCCATCTTATGCTGTCACAGTTCATCATTCCTATTGGATGTTTATATTATACTTGGTGTGGATCTGCGATTGGGAATGACACGTTTTTGTCAGGTGTATGGAAATATGATGGTGCATAACAGACTATGAGAACATTATGCTCACCCATGGTAACTATACATGCTCACTTGGTCCATGTGAAACATACCCTTTTGCCGTGCAATTGATAGGGGAGGGGACTGCAGCCTCTCATTCCACATAACCTCTCTTAGCTGGTTAAAATTTTAAATCAGTTTTGCTATTGAGAATTGATACGTTTTATATGTATTTTTGATTGGAATATATGTGTGGTTTAATAAAGCTATTTTGTACTTTGCATGCACCCAAGAGTCAATCCTTTTTCTAATGCAATTAGTATTACCATTGTTGACATGGTGCATGCGAATTTTCACATTTATATAGATATTGTTCCTGATGTAGGGCTTTCTGGAGAACCTGCTGTATTTGCCACAGAAGCAGTGGCTATGTGGGTTTCTATGAATATGATATATGCACTATACAATACATACATAGACTATGATATATGCACTATACAATACATACATAGACTATGATATATGCACTATACAATACATACATAGACTATGATATATGCACTATACATACATAGACTATGATATATGCACTATACAATACATACATAGACTATGATATATGCACTATACAATACATACATAGACTATGATATATGCACTATACATACATAGACTATGATATATGTACTATACAATACATACATAGACTATGATATATGCACTATACATACATAGACTATGATATATGCACTATACAATACATACATAGACTATGATATATGCACTATACAATACATACATAGACTATGATATATGTACTATACAATACATACATAGACTATGATATATGTACTATACAATACATACATAGACTATGATATATGCACTATACATACATAGACTATGATATATGCACTATACAATACATACATAGACTATGATATATGCACTATACAATACATACATACAATACATACATAGACTATGATATATGCACTATACAATACATACATAGACTATGATATATGCACTATACAATACATACATAGACTATGATATATGCACTTTACAATACATACATAAACTATGATATATGCACTATACAATACATACAAAGACTATGATATATGCACTATACAATACATACATAGACTATGATATATGCACTATACATACATAGACTATGATATATGCACTATACAATACATACATAGACTATGATATATGCACTATACAATACATACTGAGATTATGATATATGCACTATACAATACATACATAGACTATGATATTTGCACTATACATACATAGACTATGATATATGCACTATACAATACATACATAGACTATGATATATGCACTATACAATACATACATAGACTATGATATATGCACTATACAATACATAGACTATGATATATGCACTATACAATACATACATAGACTATGATATATGCACTATACAATACATACATAGACTATGATATATGCACTTTACAATACATACATAAACTATGATATATGCACTATACAATACATACAAAGACTATGATATATGCACTATACAATACATACATAGACTATGATATATGCACTATACATACATAGACTATGATATATGCACTATACAATACATACATAGACTATGATATATGCACTATACAATACATACTGAGATTATGATATATGCACTATACAATACATACATAGACTATGATATTTGCACTATACATACATAGACTATGATATATGCACTATACAATACATACATAGACTATGATATATGCACTATACAATACATACATAGACTATGATATATGCACTATACATACATAGACTATGATATATGCACTGTACAATACATACATAGACTATGATATATGCACTATACAATACATACATAGACTATGATATATGCACTATACATACATAGACTATGATATATGCACTATACAATACATACATAGACTATGATATATACACTATACAATACATACATACAATACATACATAGACTATGATATATGCACTATACAATACATACATAGACTATGATATATGCACTATACAATACATACTGAGACTATGATATATGCACTATACAATACATACATAGACTATGATATATGCACTATACAATACATACATAGACTATGATATATGCACTATACATACATAGACTATGATATATGCACTATACATACATAGACTATGATATATGCACTATACAATACATACATAGACTATGATATATGCACTATACAATACATACATAGACTATGATCACGGCCGGCCTTTGACCTGTGCGACCGGAGCGGTCGCACAGGGCGCCGACCTCCAAGGGGCGCATGTGCAGGGGTTTCTATTCCCCTCACTCGCGGCTCCCTCCGATCTCCGGCACTCACTGTCAGCCCTGTTCAGCTGTGGGTGAATCGGCAGCTGTGATGACAGAGGGAGCCCAGTGGTGGCGCTGTGTATCTCAAATACAGGAAGTGCTTTCCTGAATGAGCACTTCCTGTATTTGAAGTATACAGCGGCTTCCCTCGCTCTGCCATCAATGCTGCTGGACCACCCACCGCTGAACTACATGGCTGGCAGTCTGAGTGCCGGGGATGGAGGGAGCCACCACAGAGGGGAACTTGTTGCAGCCCACAGGTCTGTGTGACAAGAGCACATCGCCCAGCTCCCACAGAGTGCCAGCAAACTGCAAGCAAGGGGGACAGCAGAGAGGCAGGTCAGTCACTCAGGGCCCAGGGGCTTTACATAGATAGAAATGCAGCCTTAATGGACCGTACTTTGTGCAGCACACACACTCACTCACTCACTCACTCTCTCTGTCTCTCTTCCCCCTCTCTCTACTCCTACCATCCATCCATCCATCCATCCATCCCTATATCTGTCTGTCTCTCTATCTCCCCATGCATCCATCCATCCCTATATATCTGTCTCTCTCTCTACTCCTCCCATCCATCCATCTATATCTGCCTGTCTCTCTCTCTCTCCCCAAACATACATCCATCCCTATAGCTCTGTCTCTCTCTCATATATGTCCCTAGATTATCTATTCCTATATCCTGTCTATCTATCTATCCATCCATCCATCCATCCATCCATCCCTCTCTCTCCCCCCCCCCCCCTATGTTTTTCTCTCTCTCTTTTTCTCCCTCCTATCCCTCCATCCCTATATCTGTCTGTCTCTCTCGTCCTCTCTCTTTCCTCCTCTCTGTCTCTCCCTCCTCTCTGTCTCTCCCTCCTCTCTGTCTCTCCCTCCTCTCTCTGTCTCTCCCTCCTCTCTCTGTCTCTCCCTCTTCTCTCTGTCTCTCCCTCCTCTCTCTGTCTCTCTCTGTCTCTCTCTCCTCTCTCTGTCTCTCTCTGTCTCTCTCTGTCTCTCTCTCCTCTCTCTGTCTCTCTCTGTCTCTGTCTGTCTCTCTCTGTCTCTGTCTGTCTCTCTCTCCTCTCTCTGTCTCTCTCTCCTCTCTCTGTCTCTCTCCTCTCTCTGTCTCTCTCTCTCCTCTCTCTGTCTCTCTCCTCTCTCTGTCTCCTCTCTCTGTCTCTCTCTCTCCTCTCTCTGTCTCTCTCTCTCCTCTCTCTGTCTCTCTCTCTCTCCTCTCTCTGTCTCTCTCTCTCCTCTCTCTGTCTCTCTCTCTCTCCTCTCTCTGTCTCTCTCTCTCTCCTCTCTCTGTCTCTCTCTCTCTCTCCTCTCTCTGTCTCACTCTCCTCTCTCTGTCTCTCTCTCCTCTCTCTGTCTCTCTCTGTCTCTATCTGTCTCTCTCTCCTCTCTCTGTCTCTTTCTCCTCTCTGTCTCTCTCTCCTCTCTCTGTCTCTCTCTCTCCTCTCTCTGTCTCTCTCTCTCCTCTCTCTGTCCCTCTCTCTCCTCTTTCTGTCTCTCTCTCTCTCTCTCTCTCTATTTGTCTGTCTGTCCATCCCAATATTACCTATTCCGTGTGTGTGTGTGTGTGTGTGTGTGTGTGTGTGTGTGTGTGTGTGTGTGTGTGTGTAGGATGAGGGGGGGGGGGCACCATAATCAGACTTCGCTCAGGGCGCTGTAAAACCTAAGGCCGGCCCTGACTATGATATATACACTATACAATACATACATAGACTATGATATATGCACTATACAATACATGCATATACTATGATATATGCACTATACAATACATACATAGACTGATATATGCACTATACAATACATACATAGACTATGATATATGCACTATACATACATAGACTATGATATATGCACTATACAATACATAGACTATGATATATGCACTGTACAATACATACATAGACTATGATATATGCACTATACAATACATACATAGACTATGATATATGCACTATACATACATAGACTATGATATATGCACTATACAATGCATACATAGACTATGATATATGCACTATACATACATAGACTATGATATATGCACTATACAATACATACATAGACTATGATATATACACTATACAATACATACATACAATACATACATAGACTATGATATATGCACTATACAATACATACATAGACTATGATATATGCACTATACAATACATACTGAGACTATGATATATGCACTATACAATACATACATAGACTATGATATATGCACTATACAATACATACATAGACTATGATATATGCACTATACATACATAGACTATGATATATGCACTATACAATACATACATAGACTATGATATATACACTATACAATACATACATAGACTATGATATATGCACTATACAATACATGCATATACTATGATATATGCACTATACAATACATACATAGACTATGCTATATGCACTATACAATACATACTGAGACTATGATATATGCACTATACATACATAGACTATGATATATGCACTATACATATATAGACTATGATATATGCACTATACAATACATACATAGACTATGATATATACACTATACAATACATACATACAATACATACATAGACTATGATATATGCACTATACAATACATACATAGACTATGATATATGCACTATACAATACATACTGAGACTATGATATATGCACTATACAATACATACATAGACTATGATATATGCACTATACAATACATACATAGACTATGATATATGCACTATACATACATAGACTATGATATATGCACTATACAATACATACATAGACTATGATATATGCACTATACAATACATACATAGACTATGATATATACACTATACAATACATACATAGACTATGATATATGCACTATACAATACATGCATATACTATGATATATGCACTATACAATACATACATAGACTGATATATGCACTAAACAATACATACATAGACTATGATATATGCACTATACATACATAGACTATGATATATGCACTATACAATACATACATAGACTATGATATATGCACTTTACAATACATACTGAGACTATGATATATGCACTATACAATACATACATAGAATATGATATATGCACTATACAATACATACATAGACTATGATATATGCACTATACATACATAGACTATGATATATGCACTGTACAATACATACATAGACTATGATATATGCACTATACAATACATACATAGACTATGATATATGCACTATACATACATAGACTATGATATATGCACTATACAATACATACATAGACTATGATATATACACTATACAATACATACATACAATACATACATAGACTATGATATATGCACTATACAATACATACATAGACTATGATATATGCACTATACAATACATACTGAGACTATGATATATGCACTATACAATACATACATAGACTATGATATATGCACTATACAATACATACATAGACTATGATATATGCACTATACATACATAGACTATGATATATGCACTATACAATACATACATAGACTATGATATATGCACTATACAATACATACATAGACTATGATATATACACTATACAATACATACATAGACTATGATATATGCACTATACAATACATGCATATACTATGATATATGCACTATACAATACATACATAGACTATGATATATGCACTATACAATACATACTGAGACTATGATATATGCACTATACATACATAGACTATGATATATGCACTGTACAATACATACATAGACTATGATATATGCACTATACAATACATACATAGACTATGATATATGCACTATACATACATAGACTATGATATATGCACTATACAATACATACATAGACTATGATATATGCACTATACATACATAGACTATGATATATGCACTATACAATACATACATAGACTATGATATATACACTATACAATACATACATACAATACATACATAGACTATGATATATGCACTATACAATACATACATAGACTATGATATATGCACTATACAATACATACTGAGACTATGATATATGCACTATACAATACATACATAGACTATGATATATGCACTATACAATACATACATAGACTATGATATATGCACTATACATACATAGACTATGATATATGCACTATACAATACATACATAGACTATGAAATATACACTATACAATACATACATAGACTATGATATATGCACTATACAATACATGCATATACTATGATATATGCACTATACAATACATACATAGACTATGATATATGCACTATACAATACATACTGAGACTATGATATATGCACTATACATACATAGACTATGATATTTGCACTATACATACATAGACTATGATATATGCACTATACAATACATACATAGACTATGATATATACACTATACAATACATACATACAATACATACATAGACTATGATATATGCACTATACAATACATACATAGACTATGATATATGCACTATACAATACATACTGAGACTATGATATATGCACTATACAATACATACATAGACTATGATATATGCACTATACAATACATACATAGACTATGATATATGCACTATACATACATAGACTATGATATATGCACTATACAATACATACATAGACTATGATATATGCACTATACAATACATACATAGACTATGATATATACACTATACAATACATACATAGACTATGATATATGCACTATACAATACATGCATATACTATGATATATGCACTATACAATACATACATAGACTGATATATGCACTATACAATACATACATAGACTATGATATATGCACTATACATACATAGACTATGATATATGCACTATACAATACATACATAGACTATGATATATGCACTTTACAATACATACTGAGACTATGATATATGCACTATACAATACATACATAGAATATGATATATGCACTATACAATACATACATAGACTATGATATATGCACTATACATACATAGACTATGATATATGCACTGTACAATACATACATAGACTATGATATATGCACTATACAATACATACATAGACTATGATATATGCACTATACATACATAGACTATGATATATGCACTATACAATACATACATAGACTATGATATATACACTATACAATACATACATACAATACATACATAGACTATGATATATGCACTATACAATACATACATAGACTATGATATATGCACTATACAATACATACTGAGACTATGATATATGCACTATACAATACATACATAGACTATGATATATGCACTATACATACATAGACTATGATATATGCACTATACAATACATACATAGACTATGATATATGCACTTTACAATACATACTGAGACTATGATATATGCACTATACAATACATACATAGAATATGATATATGCACTATACATACATAGACTATGATATATGCACTGTACAATACATACATAGACTATGATATATGCACTATACAATACATACATAGACTATGATATATGCACTATACATACATAGACTATGATATATGCACTATACAATACATACATAGACTATGATATATACACTATACAATACATACATAGACTATGATATATGCACTATACAATACATGCATATACTATGATATATGCACTATACAATACATACATAGACTGATATATGCACTATACAATACATACATAGACTATGATATATGCACTATACATACATAGACTATGATATATGCACTATACAATACATACATAGACTATGATATATGCACTTTACAATACATACTGAGACTATGATATATGCACTATACAATACATACATAGAATATGATATATGCACTATACAATACATACATAGACTATGATATATGCACTATAC
Organism: Hyperolius riggenbachi; assembly: GCF_040937935.1. Classification (NCBI taxonomy): domain Eukaryota; kingdom Metazoa; phylum Chordata; class Amphibia; order Anura; family Hyperoliidae; genus Hyperolius; species Hyperolius riggenbachi. Next base: position 47,694,980 of record NC_090648.1, read on the forward strand.
ATACATAGACTATGATATATGCACTGTACAATACATACATAGACTATGATATATGCACTATACAATACATACATAGACTATGATATATGCACTATACATACATAGACTATGATATATGCACTATACAATACATACATAGACTATGATATATACACTATACAATACATACATACAATACATACATAGACTATGATATATGCACTATACAATACATACATAGACTATGATATATGCACTATACAATACATACTGAGACTATGATATATGCACTATACAATACATACATAGACTATGATATATGCACTATACATACATAGACTATGATATATGCACTATACAATACATACATAGACTATGATATATGCACTTTACAATACATACTGAGACTATGATATATGCACTATACAATACATACATAGAATATGATATATGCACTATACAATACATACATAGACTATGATATATGCACTATACATACATAGACTATGATATATGCACTGTACAATACATACATAGACTATGATATATGCACTATACAATACATACATAGACTATGATATATGCACTATACATACATAGACTATGATATATGCACTATACAATACATACATAGACTATGATATATACACTATACAATACATACATACAATACATACATAGACTATGATATATGCACTATACAATACATACATAGACTATGATATATGCACTATACAATACATACTGAGACTATGATATATGCACTATACAATACATACATAGACTATGATATATGCACTATACAATACATACATAGACTATGATATATGCACTATACATACATAGACTATGATATATGCACTATACAATACATACATAGACTATGATATATGCACTATAGAATACATACATAGACTATGATATATACACTATACAATACATACATAGACTATGATATATGCACTATACAATACATGCATATACTATGATATATGCACTATACAATACATACATAGACTATGATATATGCACTATACAATACATACTGAGACTATGATATATGCACTATACATACATACACTATGATATATGCACTGTACAATACATACATAGACTATGATATATGCACTATACAATACATACATAGACTATGATATATGCACTATACATACATAGACTATGATATATGCACTATACAATACATACATAGACTATGATATATGCACTATACATACATAGACTATGATATATGCACTATACAATACATACATAGACTATGATATATACACTATACAATACATACATACAATACATACATAGACTATGATATATGCACTATACAATACATACATAGACTATGATATATGCACTATACAATACATACTGAGACTATGATATATGCACTATACAATACATACATAGACTATGATATATGCACTATACAATACATACATAGACTATGATATATGCACTATACATACATAGACTATGATATATGCACTATACAATACATACATAGACTATGATATATACACTATACAATACATACATAGACTATGATATATGCACTATACAATACATGCATATACTATGATATATGCACTATACAATACATACATAGACTATGATATATGCACTATACAATACATACTGAGACTATGATATATGCACTATACATACATAGACTATGATATATGCACTATACATACATAGACTATGATATATGCACTATACAATACATACATAGACTATGATATATACACTATACAATACATACATACAATACATACATAGACTATGATATATGCACTATACAATACATACATAGACTATGATATATGCACTATACAATACATACTGAGACTATGATATATGCACTATACAATACATACATAGACTATGATATATGCACTATACAATACATACATAGACTATGATATATGCACTATACATACATAGACTATGATATATGCACTATACAATACATACATAGACTATGATATATGCACTATACAATACATACATAGACTATGATATATACACTATACAATGCATACATAGACTATGATATATGCACTATACAATACATGCATATACTATGATATATGCACTATACAATACATACATAGACTGATATATGCACTATACAATACATACATAGACTATGATATATGCACTATACATACATAGACTATGATATATGCACTATACAATACATACATAGACTATGATATATGCACTATACAATACATACATAGACTATGATATATGCACTATACATACATAGACTATGATATATGCACTATACAATACATACATAGACTATGATATATACACTATACAATACATACATACAATACATACATAGACTATGATATATGCACTATACAATACATACATAGACTATGATATATGCACTATACAATACATACTGAGACTATGATATATGCACTATACAATACATACATAGACTATGATATATGCACTATACATACATAGACTATGATATATGCACTATACAATACATACATAGACTATGATATATGCACTTTACAATACATACTGAGACTATGATATATGCACTATACAATACATACATAGAATATGATATATGCACTATACAATACATACATAGACTATGATATATGCACTATACATACATAGACTATGATATATGCACTGTACAATACATACATAGACTATGATATATGCACTATACAATACATACATAGACTATGATATATGCACTATACATACATAGACTATGATATATGCACTATACAATACATACATAGACTATGATATATACACTATACAATACATACATACAATACATACATAGACTATGATATATGCACTATACAATACATACATAGACTATGATATATGCACTATACAATACATACTGAGACTATGATATATGCACTATACAATACATACATAGACTATGATATATGCACTATACAATACATACATAGACTATGATATATGCACTATACATACATAGACTATGATATATGCACTATACAATACATACATAGACTATGATATATGCACTATAGAATACATACATAGACTATGATATATACACTATACAATACATACATAGACTATGATATATGCACTATACAATACATGCATATACTATGATATATGCACTATACAATACATACATAGACTATGATATATGCACTATACAATACATACTGAGACTATGATATATGCACTATACATACATACACTATGATATATGCACTGTACAATACATACATAGACTATGATATATGCACTATACAATACATACATAGACTATGATATATGCACTATACATACATAGACTATGATATATGCACTATACAATACATACATAGACTATGATATATGCACTATACATACATAGACTATGATATATGCACTATACAATACATACATAGACTATGATATATACACTATACAATACATACATACAATACATACATAGACTATGATATATGCACTATACAATACATACATAGACTATGATATATGCACTATACAATACATACTGAGACTATGATATATGCACTATACAATACATACATAGACTATGATATATGCACTATACAATACATACATAGACTATGATATATGCACTATACATACATAGACTATGATATATGCACTATACAATACATACATAGACTATGATATATACACTATACAATACATACATAGACTATGATATATGCACTATACAATACATGCATATACTATGATATATGCACTATACAATACATACATAGACTATGATATATGCACTATACAATACATACTGAGACTATGATATATGCACTATACATACATAGACTATGATATATGCACTATACATACATAGACTATGATATATGCACTATACAATACATACATAGACTATGATATATACACTATACAATACATACATACAATACATACATAGACTATGATATATGCACTATACAATACATACATAGACTATGATATATGCACTATACAATACATACTGAGACTATGATATATGCACTATACAATACATACATAGACTATGATATATGCACTATACAATACATACATAGACTATGATATATGCACTATACATACATAGACTATGATATATGCACTATACAATACATACATAGACTATGATATATGCACTATACAATACATACATAGACTATGATATATACACTATACAATGCATACATAGACTATGATATATGCACTATACAATACATGCATATACTATGATATATGCACTATACAATACATACATAGACTGATATATGCACTATACAATACATACATAGACTATGATATATGCACTATACATACATAGACTATGATATATGCACTATACAATACATACATAGACTATGATATATGCACTTTACAATACATACTGAGACTATGATATATGCACTATACAATACATACATAGAATATGATATATGCACTATACAATACATACATAGACTATGATATATGCACTATACATACATAGACTATGATATATGCACTGTACAATACATACATAGACTATGATATATGCACTATACAATACATACATAGACTATGATATATGCACTATACATACATAGACTATGATATATGCACTATACAATACATACATAGACTATGATATATACACTATACAATACATACATACAATACATACATAGACTATGATATATGCACTATACAATACATACATAGACTATGATATATGCACTATACAATACATACTGAGACTATGATATATGCACTATACAATACATACATAGACTATGATATATGCACTATACAATACATACATAGACTATGATATATGCACTATACATACATAGACTATGATATATGCACTATACAATACATACATAGACTATGATATATGCACTATACAATACATACATAGACTATGATATATACACTATACAATACATACATAGACTATGATATATGCACTATACAATACATGCATATACTATGATATATGCACTATACAATACATACATAGACTATGATATATGCACTATACAATACATACTGAGACTATGATATATGCACTATACATACATAGACTATGATATATGCACTATACATACATAGACTATGATATATGCACTATACAATACATACATAGACTATGATATATACACTATACAATACATACATACAATACATACATAGACTATGATATATGCACTATACAATACATACATAGACTATGATATATGCACTGTACAATACATACATAGACTATGATATATGCACTATACAATACATACATAGACTATGATATATGCACTATACAATACATACATAGACTATGATATATGCACTATACATACATAGACTATGATATATGCACTATACAATACATACATAGACTATGATATATGCACTATACAATACATACATAGACTATGATATATGCACTATACAATACATACATAGACTATGATATATGCACTATACATACATAGACTATGATATATGCACTATACAATACATACATAGACTATGATATATGCACTAGACTATACATACATAAACATATGACTATGGTAGGGACTAGATTGTTAGCCCGTCTGAGGGACAGTTAGTGACAAGACAATATACTCTGTACAGCGCTTTGTAAATTTTATTAAATAAATAAAATAAACAATAGAAGGCTTTGAAGGTGGGACGGACAAGAGCAAGTGTTATTAGAAAAGTTGCAACTACAAGCAGCATGTCCTCCCAAAGTTCAACATCTCAGACTGCTATAAAAGAGGTATAATGTGTTCATATGTTTTTTACACCACATTTGGATAGATAAATATATAACCACGCTGAGAGCTATAAACTGAAATCTGATCAGCGCTTGCATCACCAGTTCACCACCAGCAGCTACAGGCCAGGAAAGATTACAATAGTTTGACCTGTAACTCTATGTGGCGCACTGTTATCCTATTTATCAAACGTTTATTGGCTGTTATAAAAATAATTGATACCAGCACAATATGAAACTACTCATGAGTGCCAGATACACTTAACAGGGTGGACCTTGATCTTCCTGAAGACCATTACGCTGTAAAACAATGATTTCGGTACCGGGAAAGAAATGCAGGATTGGCACGAACCTGAGTGTGCAGATTCCAAATCTGGACTCAAAAGTGGTCTATTATGTCCAGATTTGAAAGCAGCACTTACTGTATAACACTTTGTGCTTGTTCACACTATGGGCTTGATTCACTAAAGCGTGATATGCGCTTTGCGTGCGATTTGTCGAGCGTAAAGTTTTATGCGCGCTAACAAAGGACTTTGCGCGTAAACATGGCACAACTTGTGATAAAAATCACTATCACGTGATACAACTTCAGATCATGCGTATGGAATACCGATCGCGTTATAACTGCACACTGCACATCACGCGATGCGCTCAAAACTTTGCACGCGCAAACAATTAGTGTTTGTTCCTTAACATTTGTCAGCTGAAGAAGGCCTCAAGGTGTTTGTAAGAATCAACAGACTCCCCTTTTACTTTTTTTTTGCCGGAAAATTTGACTACAGCCCCACCCCTGAGGGATTTTCTGCTACAGTAGTCCAGGTGCTCGTGGGAAGTTACAGTACTGGTAGGAGGGGTTTCATATGCTAATGAGCCTGCAGCATGAAAGGGCCAGAATATTGCTGGCCAAGCAGCAGTAACCCTGTGTTATCACTCTCAATAGAAACCTGCAGTAAGTATTCACTGTGAGCAGCAACATCTGATTACTGCTGCTTGGCCAGCAAATGGATTTTCCCAGCTTTTCCAGCCCCCAGTTCGACACTGAATGCCGTCCTGCTGCCCACAGCCCACCCCTTGCTTTCCTGGTGCCCTAGGCCATGGCCCATGCGGCCTTGTCAGAAATCCGGCCATCACCGTGTGTGATCAGCCCAAGAACCTGACCAAGAGGGTGACCATTGTATTACTTCAGATGTCAAATTGGAGATTAGGATAAAAAGCTGGGCATCTCATATCTGCTTTGACATGTGTTATGTTGGCCTAACACAATGGCTGAATGGGAAAATAAATGTCTTTTGCTGGGCCTTTGGTTTGACATGAAACAAAAGACAATGACTCAGACTGCTACTTCAGTATGACTAAACGTGCTCAGTGGTGTATCTAGGTAAGACAGCGCCCATGGCAAATACTAAAATTAGCCTGTCTAATTCTCCTCATCTGTGACTAATCACCACCGTAATTTGATCTCTCAGCTGTGTCAGCTCAGGAATCCCCTCTGCCATGGCAGAGCAGCTCATTTGTAAACACAGGATGTTAACAATATGTCTGCTTCCATGAAAGCAGGAAGTAGACACACTGCAGATTTACTGCAGGATGTGTATCAGTTGTGACAAGGTTATTAGGTTGTTAACAAAGGTTATTATGCTGCTGCATACCTTTTAGAGCAGAGAGTAGGTTCTGAGTTCAGGACCCCCTTAATATTGATTGATGGTCCTGATAAATGTTATGAAGTATGAACCCAAATGTAAAAGAGGCAGTAATGCTACCAATGTTCTACAATCGCTTCTACTAACCTAACTCTCGCATGAGACCCTTGCCTACCTACAACTAACATTAACCCTCCTACTAACCCACTACCTATTGCCACTGTCCACCCAGAGTTTGGCTACATAAAAGCCAAATTCCTCCACCATTAAATCTAGCTCAAGTCTCCAACACTAATGCCGCTAACCGGAAATTACCACCACAATTTGACTACATACTGTACTTGCTGATCTTCTGCCCTGGATTAACCACCGCTGTCACTAACCATAGTAGCCAGAGTTCTGCTATGCTACTATTACCTTGTCGGTGCTGCCACAGCCACTATTTCCATTGCGGCCTATGGTGGCACCTAAATGAATAGGGGCTTTTCGCCACATTGAACTGTTTTGCACAGAGACACCTCTCTGCTGCTGCTTTTACTAACAGCTGTCTTCAGCTCAATGGCCTCTATTTATAAAGGATTCCCGCATGCGGTAATGCAGAAAACAGCTGACTTTACCGACCATTTAGCAAAGTGTTCATTCATAAAAGCTGTTTCCGCATGAAAAGCTGACATTCCTGAGCAGTGCGGGAAATTACCGCCTTGTGCGGTGATTATCACAACACATGTCACTACATGTCAATTCATAAAGATTAGAGCAGGCGGAATGGGAACGGAGAATACCGGCTGTTTAGATAACGAGATAAGCCAGCGATAACAGGCAAGCTAATAGAGACAGACCTCCCAGGCGGTAGCAGTGAGAGCAGAGCAAACAAGGCATCCCAGAATACCAAGGCTGTGTTTTAAGCCCTTGGGTACCTGTTTTCTGATACATTTCACATCAGAAAGCCTGCATGTGTAACATTTCTTGAAGTTCTTCTAAGCTGCGGCAATGAAATAGATTGTTTAGAAAGACTAAAAGACAAACACTTATATTGCGCTTTTCTCCTGGCAGACTCAAAGTGCCAGAGCTGCAGCCACTAGGACGCGCTCTATAGGCAGTAGCAGTGTTAGGGAGACTTGCCTAAGGTCTCCTACCGAATAGGTGCTGGCTTACTGAACAGGCAGAGCCTAGATTTGAACCCTGGTCATCTGTGTCAGAGGCAGAGCCCTTCACCATTACACTATTCAGCCACCTGAATACAGACAGATTCAGCGCAGATTCAGGGCAAGGAGAGGCAGTTTAAAAAAATGCACATCTAAAGGGAAGCTGGGGCTGCCTCCTTTATAGTAACTCTGTCTCTGCAACTCAGCCAGCACTGCCAGTTTAGTGCGGGAATTTCCCGACCTTTCATTGCAAGTGTAAACATTTATATGAATTAGCACACAAAAGTGTAAAATACCGATGCGGTGTTTTCCCTCCAAGATTTTTTTTTTTCCGCAAATGTTTTATGAATACAGCCCAATGTGGGAAATGTCTATGCAAGTAAGCAGTGCGTGGGGCGGTTCAGGCAATTGTTGTGTGGCATGCAAATGTTTGTTGTATGATCTATGAGAAAGGAAACCTCCACCTCCGATAGATTCCAATGTTATATCACGCTGCTCTGTAGCTCAATCTCATCTGCAGTTCATTAGGGATTCTCGTTCGGATTTTGTGGAACTGAACTTTCCACATTTACGATTGGAAATCAGAAATCTGATTTCCGCAGAAATACCGCATTACTGCAAACTTGGTCATTTTAGCCCACTCACAGAATTCGGGAGCAATGGGCCAATTTAGAGAATGCAGAGTCAACTAAGAAGTGTTTGGCCAATCAGGGAATGCAAACAATGACCCCACAAATACTCCTCGGAAATTAGAAAATGGAAATCGTATTTCATCGGAAATGCTGAATTACCACAACTCGGTAATTTTAGCCCAATCACAGAACTCAGAAGCACTAGACCAATCAGAAAATGCGGAGTCATCGCGGAAGTATTTGGCCAATGAGGGAATGCAAAAAAATCCAACAAAAATACTCCTCTTAAATCAGAAATCAGTGGAATCAGTACTCTGCATTTCCGACCATCCCTACAGCTCACAGTGCGAGCTTGATTGAACATTACCCCTCACAATAGCTCTTATTCATATACAGACATTAACATAATCTATGTAATATAAATAAGTGAAACAAAAAAATCTAAATATTTTTTGCTAAACTTCACCTGAGGAGGGGGTGTCACTCCAAAACGTGTTGTGTACGTGCTAAACACAAGTTTACATGGCCTTTTGAGTGCCTGCATTTATTTGCATTATTTGTCAGTGGTGTTGAGAGCTATGGGAGGATGTACATCGGCTGCCCAAGGTGGCGAAACTGGGTGAGATACCATTCCAGTACATGTGTATATAGTATGAAACTTCAGGAACAATTCCTTCAGAGATTGTACAGATAGAAAACTGTATTCACACTTAAAGGGAACCTGAAGTTAGAGAGATATGGAGGCTGACAAATCTACCGTATTTCATTTTAAACAATGCACATTGCCTGGCAGTCCTGCTGATCCTCTCACTCTGCTACTTTTAGCCATAGACCCTGAACCAGTAAAGAAGAGAGAGAAAACCACTTCTTAAAATCCCTTTATTCCAGTTGGGAGATAGCAGGAACAAAGCAGTGGAGGTAACCAGTGCCTGACAGCTGTTTCGCGAGGTTAAACCAGCTTCTTCAGAGGCAGAATGTTCCTGCTATCTCCCAACTGGAATAAAAGGATTTTAAGAAGTGTTGCCCCGTTTTTTCTCTCTTCTTTACTGGATTATACAAGGACTTTGGATGTGCACGCTCTGTGTCCCAACTCCGGTTCTTCTGCCCTGCTGCATTTGGTGCCAGGTGGCAACCTCCATATACTTCTTGCGTCAGGCTTTCCTTTTATTCCTTGCAGGAGTCCCCCTCCTCTCTCTCTAGAAAAGAACAGGCCCTGTGGCTGGGAGTTGAGCAGCACTTCTCTGCAACAATGGTTACAAAACCACAGAAATCACCCAAAATACCCAAGAAAAATTGTTTAGTTACCCAGAAATCCAAGAGTGCATATAGCTGTAGATAATTGACTCATTTGGCACACACAACCTAAAAATGATTCAGATTAATAAAATATCTGCTCTGTTGAACCTGATTAGATATTTGAAATGCAGGCTAACAATATGTCCACAGCCTAAAAAATAACGGTTCTTCTATAAACCATTCTACAAACAGACAATCACACTTGCATGCATAAGTACAGTTCATTTAAAGGACCACTACCGCGAAAAAAGAAGGCAGTTAAAATCAGAACTGACAGGTTTTGAGCCAGTCCATCTCCTCATGGGGGATTCTCAGGGTTTTCTTTGTTTTCAACAGCATTTCCTGAACAACAGTCGCAAGGTCTAACTACCAAAGTAGCGTGCAAGTGTATAGGAAGGCTGGCTGGCATTCTACTATTTTGGCAGTCACGCTGCTGTTCAGGAAATACTTTTGAAAAGAAAGAAAACCATGAGAATCCCCCATGAGGAGATGGACTGGCCCAAAACCTGTCGGTTCTGTCAGATTTAAACTGCCTACTTTTTTTTGCAATAGTGGTCCTTTAAGACGACTAAATCCTGGCTCTTCCTGTTCAGTAAACCAGCACCTATTCAGTAGGAGACCTTGGGCAATACTCCCTAACACTGCTACTGCCTATGGAATGCGTCCTTGTGACTGCAGCTCTGGCGCTTTGAGTCCGCCAGGAGAAAAGCACAATATAAATGTTCTGTGACTTGTTTGTCTACTAAGACTGAAATTCAGTTTTACATCCTAAATATAAAATGAGAAAAGGGTTAGTTGCCGAAAATAATTAGAGTTGAAGAACTGATTTTTGGTGGTTTTGATGACCACTACTCATGCAGTATAGATGTAAGATTCCGCCAAACTTTTTAGGAGAAAAAAACATCCAACAGAGTAGTTTCTTGAAACAGGAACTTCCTGGTTAGGTCCTTGCAACCTTGCTGTACTCACTCTTTTCCTGCTGTTATCACTCCATTAAATGTATTCTTCACTGTAAATCCAATGTTTAAAGGACACACATCTGCTTATTTACTGAATGAAGAAGGACCTCCATGGCCGCTCACCTGTTTCTAGTTGTGCAAAATATAGCAGCAATGTAACCACTGGCACCCTCATGTTGAGGCTTTCAGATCCCGGTGTGAAATAATGAATGCCAGCGATCACAAGGAACTTATTTGTGAAAACACGTCAATATCGGATTGATCTTTGATGCCACTGTAATAAATCCATGCAGTAATGGCACAATAAAATTAATCAGGTGAGTGTTCTGTATTATCAAAAGGTTTGAATAAATGCCTGGGCATGGGGGAAAGGGGGGAGGGCGGTATTGTTTACTTACCGTAGTTACACAGTTGCTAAATGCATGGTCCAAGTTTTGTAAGTTTGCTGTCTGATAGCTAAACTGGCATATTGCTCAAGAGTTAGAGGGACACTTAAGTCAAACAAAAAAAATGAGTTTTACTCACCTGGGGCTTCCAATAGCCCCCTGCAGCTGTCCGGTGCCCTCGCTGTCTCCCTCCGATCCTCCTGGCCCCGCCGGCAGTCACTTCTTGTTTCGGTGACAGGAGCTGACAGGCTGGGGACGCGAGTGATTCTTCGCGTTCCCAGACACATTAGCACCCTCTATGCTGCTATATGGTATATGATATGTGCTATAGCAGCATAGATGGCGCTATTGTGGCCAGGAACGCGAAGAATCACTCGCGTCCCCAGCCTGTCAGCTCCTGTCACCGAAACCGGAAGTGGCTGCCGGTGGGGCCAGGAGGATCGGAGGGAGACGGCGAGGGCACCGGACAGCTGCAGGGGGTTATTGGAAGCCCCAGGTGAGTAAAACTCATTTTTTTTGTTTGACTTAAGGTTCACTTTAGTGTATTTTTTTAATCTTAATTAAGACTTCTGCCACTATTTAAAGAGGAACGCTAAGCAAAGATTGAACTTCATTACGATTATTAGTTGAAACCCCCTTTCCCACAAGAAATCTTTACCTTTTCTTGAAAAGGTCTTAATGAGGGGGGAGGGGGGTCTGTGTGGCTGATATTGTGGTGAAACTCCTTCCACAGTGTTATGTCATGGCCAAGGTCCTGACAGTTTGCTGTCTGTGAACCTCATTGCATTGTGGGAAATAACAGCCTTCTTCCAACTGCCAAGCAAGCAATATCTCCCTCATATAACTCTCAGTAAGTCAGTAAAGAACATTCCGTACAGATCACCTGGCAGAACTAAAGATGCCCCGACCTGTTTTACATTTCAAGATGTAAATCAGGGAGAGGAAATATTTTACAATGGGCAAACAAGTGACTAAATAATCTATAAATTAATATTATAAAAAAATAAGCAATTGTGTATCCTTATGTTAGTTTCACTACAGTTCCTCTTTAAGAAAAGAGCTTCTTTCTATTTGGCTCAATATGATCTTTCTATTTAGAACTGTGTTGAGCCTCCAGATAGGTTCTAGGTGCTAGTAGTAACCACTTTTTCCACCACTACAGTATATCTACGTCATCTGTGACTTTATCTAAGCCACAAGGACATATCTATATGTCTTGTAGCTGAAGCACAGCTGTGCAGGATTGGGCTTGTTTCTGTACAAAACGTTCATCTCTATCTGCTGCAGCAGTAATTGGTGAAAGGGAATATATGCTCCCTGAGCCAATAAGATTGATTTTTACCATTAACCTCCTTAGCAGTATGCCCGGCACTGTGTCGGGCATGCCGATGCAGAGGTTTTCTGGCCGATCGGGACCCGCCGGAATTCATTTATTTGTTTAATTGTAACCTTTAGATACTAGCCAGCACTATGCTAGCTAGTATTATCTTCTGGCACCCCCCGATTGCCCGCAACCCCCACAATCGCCCGCTGGATACATTACCACGCCTGGATCCAGCGATCGAGCAGCCTCCAGCTCAGCTCTGGTCCTCACTATGGGGAGGATAAGGACTGCGCATGACGTCAGTGACATCACTGACGTCATGTACGATCCTCCCCATAGTGAAGACTGGAGCTGAGCGGGGAGGCTGCACCTATTGCGGGATCGCCGCGTGGTAATGTATTCAGCAGGCAATTTGCATATCGGGGGGGTCCAGAGGTGCCAGCAGACAATACTAGCTAGCCTAGTGCTAGCTACTATGTAATGGTTACAATTAAACTAATAAATTAGCGCCGGGGGGGGGGGGGGGGGGACTAATAGTGTAAAACCTCCTGAGTGGCGTAACGCTCAGGAGGTTAAAAATACTTTTATTTTCTCAGTTCATAGTAAAAATATCTTCACCATAAATTGTAACAGGAACGTTATTTGAGTTTTGTGATCAACAGTAGAAATAGCCAAACAAATGTTGTGTTTTTAATCTATAATAGCGAGTCCCTCTTTTGGAACCCTGTCCCTCTGTCCCTCTTTTTTCCTCATTTGGCCCTCTTTCAAAACAGATCTGTGTTAATATGTGCTAAATTGACTCTAATCTTTATTCTCATCCTTAATTTAATATATTTCTTATTTTCAAATGTTAATATGAAAGAAACCGAACCAGGATAGAAATAACCAGTGTGGTTTGAATGATAAAACAACATATTTTTCTTATGAAATCTTTATGGTATGCTTGACTAGGGCTGTGTCAGGGGTGTGAATAGGGGTGTGGCTTAAGTGTCCCTCTTTCTCATTTTAAAATGTTGGGAGGTATGCCTGCGTTTCTGTGATCTACACAACTAGCAGGTACATTTATTTTTTAAATAAATGTTTATCAGAGCTGCTCGAATCCGGAACCGGGAGACATCCGGATAGTTCTATCCGGATATCTCCCAGTTACCTGTGTGGGGTGGGGGTCAATCTTACCTGTCTGACATATTCTTTGGTCTGTCCCTCGGTGCCTCCCACGATGCGGTCCAAGCGGCGGTCACGTGATTACAAACACCTCCTCCTTACGGGTTGAAGGAGGAAGGGTTTGTAATCACCTGACACACGTAGAGCGCATCGTGGGAGGCGACGAGGGACGGACAAAGAAGACATCAGACAGGTAAGATTAACCCCGCCCACCCCGTACAGGTTTACTGGGAGATACCCATATATCAACTATCCGGATATCTCTCTGTTCCAGATTTGAGCAGCTTTAATGTTTATTAGGGCTGGTTCAGACGGACGTCTGCGTGGTGTCGCGTCTGGGGGCATTGCGGCGGCTGCGCGGTCAGGCTTTCAGTACCCTTCGGTCGCGTTCCGATGCGGTCGCGTTTTTTTTTCCCCCTAGGGGAACATTAGCCATCACGGTTGGCCGCTTCCTGGAAGCAACATGTCGCTTCCAGGGGCAGCTCGAACGCTAACGAAAATCGGGACCCGAACACCGCGTTCGGGTAAAAGCGCGCAATGGGAGCGTTTACCGCGACGTTCCGAACGCTTGCGGTAAACGCTCCGCAAGCATCCATCTGAACCAGCCCTTACTGTAAGTTTTTAACACAATAAATAAGTGCCTGTAACATACTGTGAGGGACACTTCAGACGGACATCTGAGCCAACCACCCGCAGCAGAAAAGCATTTGTTGGCTTTAGGCCGTGCTTCTCGACATGCAGCGTTTTTCATCCCTGCAGGGGGACACGGAAGGATGATGGTAACGATTGTGGAAGCAATCTGTGAAGAAACACTGTTCTATAGCGCTGTCCTGTACAGCCACATCAATCTCTCCCATGCATTGAAGAAGACCAGAAAGTCTTAAATAGTCTGTTCGCTTGTTGGATTGATGTGGCTCCATAAAATGAACATGGATTGTGATCTGTGCTATAACCTCATGCTGCAATTTTACTTCACTAATTTGATCACTATTATCATTTTTAATGGTTTTTATTCATATTTTAACCTTGTCAAAATCATCTGTGGAGCCTTTTCAGTGTAACTGTTTTAATTTGGTCTTTTCACTTCCTGGCCACATGATGGCATTAGAGAGCAAAGCAATAGCGATGAGCAATATTTGTAAACTAATTTAAAACAGAAGTTTGCCTTCTTAAATAGAAACCGTGACCAAGAATTGAACTTCATCCCAATCAGTAGCTGATACCCCCATTTACATGAGAAATCTTTCCATTTCACAAACGGATCATCAGGGGGCTCTGTATGGCTGATATTGTGGTGAAAATCCTCCCACCGGAAACTGTGAGGACCATGGTCCTGGCAGTTTCCTGTCTGTGAACATCATTGCATTGTGGGAAATAGCTGTTTCCAACTGACAAAAAAGCAAGCAGCAGCTACTTCCATCACCTGCCAGCAGTAAAAATGTCACCATGTGATAAATGTCAGAATGTAAATCAGGGAGATGAAAGATTTTACAATGGGGAAACACTGACTAAATCATTTATACATAATTATTGTAAGAATGAAGCACTTTTTTTATCACATTATTTTCATTGAAGTTCCACTTTAAAACAGAAGGTATTTGTGATTATTCAGGTTGGCGTGAGCTTCTGAGGTTTCCTATACTGCATCACTGCTGAATATGCAAATCATCTTTTTGATGTCCCTGTAAGCTAACCACACCCCCAGAACCACTGGAATGCAATGATGTGTCAGCTTGTTATTTAATTGTACAGAGCCACAATACTCCAACATGCATACAGACTGTTTCGGATTGGTTGATCCTTATCAGTGCATGGCATGCATTAATGTTGCTCTATGAGGTAGGACTTTGAACACCCCCCAGGGCCATATGCAATTCACTTTTTCACCTGAGTTTTCTCCTGATAGATAATTTTTCATCTTCAATGTAAAATAACTTTTCAGCACTTTTCAACTAAAAAAAGTACCAAAAAGTAGGTGAGTATTGTTTTGCTTTCTAGTGGCTTAAAAGGCATTTTTTACAAGTTTAAAAATATCACCTGGGAGAAAACTCAGGAGAAAAGGTGAATTGCATATGGGCCCCATAGTTTCAGATTGCCCAACAAGCTCAAAGCTCTAAAATGCTATGTAAAACAGAAATTTGGCATAGCATGTTGGTAAGAGAACATTTTGGTCCCTTTTAACCATTGCACACTTCTAGGAGATCTGGTTCACCATGAGCTTTTTGGGCAATATAGATGCAAGGGAGAAAGAGAACCAGAGATGAAGCACCCTCATGTATTTTATTACATTTATCAGTGGGAACATAAACACCTACCCTGCTTTTAGTTTTATTCTTCTCAGTCTAATCTATCTGTTATCAACTGTGATAAGAATCCACCGACTATTCAGTCGAGGTTTGACCTGGAATCATTATAGCTGAGTCACTCTTCTGTGATGTCTTTTCAAGCCCAAGCCTTCCCCCTCTTGGCTTAGATCTTCTGCTTTGCATACTGAGAGCTGTGATGACTGGGAGGGGCTGCTGCTCCTGAGAGAGTGTGGCTGCAATATGATCCCTGTGTGCTCTGTGTGCACTAGATACTGACTGCAGTTTCATTCCTATGAGAGACACTTCTTACAGGCAGCTGTAATCATACCAAAATGAAAGCACACAGATGAGCCTTTCTCATATAGCCTAGATAGCAGCCTAGTCTCATATAGCATAGACAGCACATCCAGAACAACTCATATATAACCCGGAAGGAGAAGGGATATGAGCTGGCGGCCATATTTGATTTTTCCTGGAGCAATAATGGATAAAAAACACTAAAAAAGGCACACCAGAGCGGCAAAATTATCAGGTAGAGCATTTATTCTTTACAAGCTATCAACTGATATGTTTATTTTGTGTGAAACGTTCATCTCTGGTTCCCTTCACACACTAAAGAACATAATTATTGATAGTAAATGAATGGATGGGGTTAGGTCGTATCCCAGTCATAGGCAAAGAGATCATAGCTGAAGAGTGATCATAAGTTGTGGCCCCCAAGGGCTCTGGAAAAAGAACCAAATTATCCAAATGAGGCATCCCAACATCCCCAAATGTTGTTGCATCTGGCCTCCTTGTCGCATAAAGTTGCTGGGATTTTCCCCATTAACTTCGACCATTTCATTTTTAACATGACCTAAAAATACAACTCTGGAGGTGCTATCCTTTTCCAGTTGGAAGCAATAATGAGCCGAGCCGAAGTAAGTATTTAATTAATATTTTATCAAATTTACAAGCATTAGGAACTGTTTTACCTAGTAACATGTAATGGATCAAGATGGACAGATACATCCAAAACCTGGAGTATTAGTTTCTGTATTTCACTCCAAAAAGGGGACAGGACCGGGCAATACGTAAATATATGTTCTAAGGTCTCCCTATGTCCACACCCCTGCCAAGGTTGGAGTTGTCCGCATAAACACGTGATAGTCAGACAGGCATCCAATACCACTGATTTAAAATCGTATAGATGTTTTCTTTTATCTGAACATGCATAAAAGATTCCTTGACATTTTTGCCAAATAGATTCCCAGTCGGTGTCTGTGATCAGTTGGGATAAGGCCTGCTCCCATTTCACCGTATAGCTATGAGAAGGAGTCAAGGTATGAGAATTTATACTCAGCAGAACATACATTTGAGAGATCAGACCGTTTTGCTGGCCTTTAACCACTTGATGACCGCAGTGTTAAACCTCCCCCCAAAGATCAGGCACTTTTTTTCTGTACTGGGCTGTGCAGGCTTTTCAGCCTTCTGCACAGCCCAGCTAAGGAGTATGGCGATCGGACTCACCTCCTATGTTTTTCCCTAAGGGGACATGCTGCCGGAGGGGTCCGATCGCCGAAGTCACTTTTTTCTTTCTTTAGCCTCATAAAGGCTCTCATTGCCGCCATCCCCCTCCCTCTCCTTCCCTCCTCCCCTCTGCCTGAAGAATTGAGCAGGACAGCGATCCGTCCTGCTCTCCACCTCCCATAGGCATCAGCCTATGAGAGGACTGTGATCCCCGGCCAATCAGAGGCCGGGGATCGCCGATCTCATACAGCGCTGCTGAAGACCGCAGCGCTGTACGCATGTAAACAAAGGGGATTTATTTCCCCTTTCGTTTACAAGCAGCCTGCTAGCCACGATCGACAGCTAGCAGGCTATTCCGTGAAGTGGCAGGGAACGATTGTGCATGCGCGTTGCCGTTCCCTGGATAACTGCAGCCCCAGGACTTGACGCCAATTGGCATTAGGCGGTCCTGGGGCTGCCGCTGCGGTCACGCCCGTTGACGTGAGGCGGTCTTAAAGTAGTTAAAAGTAAACAGATCCACAAAAATCAAGGTACAATTTAAAGCAGTTGATCTAGGAAACAAGGACTGTAGGTAATTCCATTAAAATTTTCCGGGTGAGAGAGACATTTTCAGTGAATTGAGTGTAGTCACTAAAGCCAATCTTGTAACTTAAAATATCCTAGTGAAAACCATCTATCCATAAAGTCATTCATAGTCCATACCAGGCCTAAACTTTGAATTGCCCAGTATGGGTTGGAGTTTTGAAACGGAAGTTCTCAAATTGGCTTTTTTGAATGTCATGTTCCATATATGTATATATACATTCCGGAAATCTAGTGGTAAGTAGGCCTTTAGAGGGGGTTAAAACGGAAGGGTTATTAGGCCAAATAAAGAAAGCCAAAGAGTTTGTTCTTTATGTTTTTATATTAGTAAAATAAGTACATGCACTCTTAATTTTAATGCTTATTTTTTTCTAATTTGTAAAAAACATTTTTGCAATAAAAGTTTTTTTTATTCAAACATTTATAAGTACAAAAATACATCTTTAATAAACAAATATACATCAGAGTACATCAATCATTAATTTGTAAATGTAATAAATGCACTTACAAAGCATGAACATAGTCTAGGTCCTAGGTTCTCAACATGTGGTACGCGTACCCCAGGGGGTACTTCTGATGGTTCCAGGGGGTACTCTGGTTTGATATACTTAACCAAAAATAACAAATTTAGAGTTTTAGAAAATGATAAATCTTATTTAAACTACACTGAATTAATATTTTAGCTAATCTAAAGCAATAGTAAATGCTTGGAAATTGTTTACAACCAATTGTCATGTACTACGATTAAATAGATATTTGTCAAGGGGTACTTGGGATAATGTTTATTATGCTAGGGGGTACTTGGTGAGTAGAGGGTTTTAAAAGGGGTACATACCAATAAAATGTTGAGACTGGTCTAGGTCATGCACTGATTACATCACATTTTGCCTGATCCAAATCACTTTTTCTTCTTGGAGATAATTTTTCATTTTCTGTTTAAAATAACGTTTGCACTCTTGAAAGTACCAAATTATTCAGAGTGTTTTCTTGCTTGCTGGTGGCTTTAAAGTGTTTTGTTTATAATGTAAACATATCAACTTGGAGAAAACGCACGAGAAAAAGTGATTTGGATCAAGCTCATAATCTTGTAATTCAAACTAGATTGCATAGAAAATCTCCTTTAACAGTAGTTCAAGCCAGAAAGTTGTCAATTTTGTGAGTCCAATTTTGTGTGGTGCTAACACCAAGGCTACTACCATAGGATTTTGGTATGGTATATGGAAAAATCATTTTGCAGATTATGTAAATTCATAGCACATCAATTTTCATAAATATTTGTCTCTTGATGTATTGATTCTTTGCTCTCTTCTATGGTGTGAAAATACTCCATGTACATTGTTTTCCTATATCCCTGAGAAGTATTGATAGCTGATGCACGTCCTGGGTCCAGTGGCTTTGTTGAACATAAAATACTTCCATCTTCTTTATAACTGACCCTTTTTTCAACCATGTCTTCTAAAAAATAGTGGTAAAGCCCCCCCCCCCCCCTTTGCTTTTCCACCAGCAGTTTGTTGTAGTATAACAGCATTCAAATTGTTAAACACAACACTTTCTTCTTCATGGGAAAGCTCCTTGCTTCAGTGGAAAGCTTCTGGCCGCATCAGACAAGGTGAAAACATTACCCTTTGTTTACATCCCTTTGTCAGGTACATTTAGTAAACATTAGCAAACTGCTGGAACTGAGCTGTACTGAGCCGAGAAACAGAAGGAGCTGAGAAGGGATCACTAGATAGATTTTAGTATATAAATACAGCAGCTATGCAATACAATGCAATAGCAGCTTTAAGAGCAGATAAACTGTACTTTGGGAATTTGTAATTTGTAGACAGACAATATTACTTGTGCAAAAAAAGCAAATATGACAACTGTATGGGTAATACAAAGTAGGAAAACACATTTTCATTGTTTGTTATGTCCCACTTTAAGGCTACATCTGATCTGGACAATAACATTTGTTTTTACGTTGTGTTTGTAAAGTGGTATTTGAAGTCACACGTTTTGCTAATTAACGTGTTTCATTTGAGTTGATTTTTTTTTCTTTAGAACGTACAGCTTAGTCTCAGATGATTGATCACGCAAAGGAAACCTGTGGTCTCTGTATCTTCACCTGAGTAAAAGAAAAACAAAATATGTCAAACAATTTTATGGGAAGACAATATGACAAGGTACATTGTTTTCCAATACAGTCACACATTTGTTTGTTTTTATTAACATCAGGACCTGTCCACAAATGTTTAAATGATCTCTTTTGATCGGACAATCTGCATTGGTGCATCCGCATAGGAAACAGAAAAATAGAAACAAAGGTATACTGCACCTTAGTGATAATCGTAATCTGCTAATTAGGATTACGCAAAATCTTGCATACGTTTTTGCAGTTAGGGTCATACATAATTACGATTTGGACATTCAATTGATTTAGGGTAATACATTCGTAATTTTGAATAATGTTTGCGTAATTTTGTTCTGACTTTGGTGATTAATAGCAAAGGCCCCATATATGTTATTGTCATCACACTTTCCACGTTTGTTAATAAATAAATTGTGGGAATTAAAATTTCAAAAAGTTTGTAGTTTTTGAGAAAATCGATTTTAAATATGCAAAGGAAAATTCATTTTAAATTGTCATTTTTTTCTGAGTTTTAAAAACATCTTTCCTTTGCATTTTTAATGTAGCTACTCTGCTCCCATGTGTTACAGCTGATCGTCTGGCTGTATGCTCTGGACTGGAGTCTCAACACTGCAACGGGGGCTTGCAGGATGGCCGGTTCTTGTAAGGATGTATGTTAGGATGTTAGAAACAATGTTGTGTCCATATAGGCCTCAATTCACGGAGCTTTATCAAACACTTTATCAAATGTTTGATCATTTACCTCATGGGTCATATCTAATGTTGAATTCACTATAGCTAGCTATACTGGGGCAATCTGCTGAATTTATGCTGCTTTTCTAATATATGGTTGTGGCCAGCCATGGCTGTGAGTGGTGTTGGGGATGCGGCTTTTGCCATCCCCGGCTTATACTCGGGTCAAACATTTCTTCACTTTTTTTTTTTTAAGGTAGACAAAAACAAAGTCTTGTAAAAGTAATACATTTTAAAGGCTAACCGATAAAGTTAAATTATGCAAACTTTGTTTTTGTTTGTATGTAAAAGTTGGGAGGGGAAGGGGTTATACTTGAGTAAATACGGTACTTTTCTTATCTTAATTATATTATATGTTTGCCTTTTTGGGAGCTTAAAAATGTAACATTGATACATAGATAAGGTGAAAACAGAGGAAAACAGATGAAAAAGCTTTGTGAATCATGCCCAATGGCGTGTATTCACTATACAACTGTACATTTGCTGAGTGCACAGAAATGTTACTTGTACTTCCCCCAGGTAGGTGGCCTACAGTACCTTGGCAAAGTACGTTACCTGGATTACATGGGTTGCGCTAATTGCGCACAGTGATGAGCAAAAGTGCAAATATTCTTTTCGCCGAACATTCGCCAAAAATAGCACTAATTTCGTTTTGATATGCGAATTTTTGATTGAATATTTTCGCGTTCATTTTTGCCTAATGCCCATTATTTTCATGTTAAATACATAGTTTATTGCGTATGTATTTCCGCGTAGCGTAGTAGCGATATGCAAAGGTTTGCCCACTATGCTTAAGGGCATAAGCGTCCGCATAAAGCGTATTTTTGCGGAAATTTTACCGCATGAGGGCATACGCGTCTGCATACAGCGTATTTTTGTGGAAAATTTTCCGCATTAGGGCATAAGCATCCGCATACAGCATATGGGCATAAGTATTTTTGCGGAAATCTTTCCGCATAAGGGCATAAGCGTCTGCATACAGCGAAATTTCGAACACGCAAATATTTCCGAAGACTTTTGCGGAAATTCGACGAATTCGAAAACGGGATTTTCGATGCAAAAATGACTTGGGCGAAAATTCGCAAGCAACACTGATTGCGCATGTGCTACATACCTGATGGAGTGCAATTTTATTATTGTATAGTGTGACCTACCCCTAAGAGTTGTGTCTAAATTAGACACTTACCTCACAGTAACTCTCATGGCACTGAGTAGATAGCAGTTCATAGAAAAGCACAAAGAGAGGAACTACAAGAATATGGGGAAACAACATGGCCCCATAACCTTCAATATAGGAGCAACATTAATACTGTGTTCTAGTATCCAAAACAGACTATTGTCTCATGAGATGGGGAAGCTTAAAAGGCAGCACAAAATAAGATAAATAATAATCTGTTATGCGTTTATATGAAAAGGGCGCCTGTTGTAGCCCATATAAAAACTTTGGCTACAAAAAAGGTGCCTGGTGTAGCCCATATAAAAACTTCGGCTACAAAAAAGGCACCTGGTGTAGCCCGTCGAAAAACTTTGGCTACAAAAAAGGTGCCTGGTGTAGCCCATATAAAAACTTCGGCTACAAAAAAGGTGCCTGGTGTAGCCCATATAAAAACTTTGGCTACAAAAAAAGGTGCCTGGTGTAGCCCATATAAACACTTTGGCTACAAAAAAACCTTCGGGACATGTTAATTACTATTCCCCCTCCAGGCCGCCATGGATAGTGGGGGAATTAAATAATTCGGCTTCCAGCGCTTGTAGCCCATATAAAAACTTTGGCTACAAAAAAAGTCCGGGATGTGTTAATTACTATTCCCCCTCCAGGCCGCCATGGATAGTGGGGGAATGAAATAATTTGTCTTCCAGCGCCTGTAGCCTATATCAAAACTCGGCCGAATAAAAAATATGGGCTACAAAGGGGTGCCCTACTGTAGCCGAAAACCTTGTAGCCGAAAAAATATGGGCTACAAAAGGGGCACCCGCTTGAAGCCTATATCAAAACTTGGGCGCCCTTTTCTACACCTTGTAGCCCATATTTCCAGAAATAACATTGATGTCTATGGCGGCGCCCTTTTCATACAGGTAGCTCAGGCGCCCTTTTCAACCGATACCTCTGTTACATACCTGGACGTTTGTGTCTACTGTTTCCAGTCTGGGTCTGAATTTTTCCCTGCTGGATTCACTACCTACTGAGGAATCTGGAAAGAGAGACAACAATAGGTAAATTGTGTAATAAATCATATACTAATCATCTTCAGCATGACACAGCGATGGAACCTTGAGAATCCTTCTTCAGGGTAATCTTTGTGTAAATCAGAATTTTATACGTTTGACTCAGTAAAAACATTTACCAACCACTTTCTACAATTACTATGTATTTTTCTGAAATACTGATATGCTAAAACGTTGCATCGAGAAGTTGTGAAAGAATAGCTAAAAATGGCCACTTCTTGAGTTCAACAACATAAAATCCCTGCCCAAAAGAAAGAGCAACACGCATTTTTCCACATCAAGTGCATTTAACCACTTGTGTGTCCGGCACTAGTATATCTACACCCCTTGAGACTTCATCTCAGCTTCAGGGGCGTAGATATCCGTACCTCGCTGCAATCGCCATGGCACTTGCTTGTGCACAGTCCTGTGCATTCTCGTCCCCGCTGTTAGTACACTGATTGATGGTGAATGGGAACGTGTTCCCAAAGCCGATCAAAGTGCCTGTAATCAATGATCACTGGCATCAGTGAGATGCCGGGGGTTATTGCCAAAGTAAAAGTAACACACAAACACATTACTTCCTCTATACTGTTCACAGTATACAGGAATAAAGTGGGGGGATATCTAGTGGCTAAAAAGTAAAAAGACACCTACATAAATGAAATAAAATAATTAACCCCTTACCTTTAAAACTTGTGATATTTGAAAAAAAAAAACATTAGAGACTCAACTTTTTTTTAATATATATGTCATGAGGGTATATTACTGTTAATTTTACTAATAAGGGCTTGTACCTAGTGGTATTGTGTAAACAAACAACCATTAATAGCCGTGACAAAAGGGCAAATAAAATACGTGGGTTTTATCCTCATTGTCCCATTTTATTTAAAAACTATAATGGCTGAACACTGAGAAATAATTATATTTATTTTCCCATTAAAATGCATAAAGAATAAAATAATTCTAAAAAAAAATGTACCACCCAACGAAAGCCTGATTGGTTGCGAAAAAACAAGGTATAGATCATTTTGGTGTGACAAGCAGTGATAAAGTTATTGGCGAATGAATGGCAGGAGTGCTGAAATGTGAAAATTGCCCTGGTCCTTAACCTCCTTGCCGGTCTAAAAAATAATTTTTTTAAATCATGTAGCGAGCCCAGGGCTCGCTACATGATAGCCGCTGAGCGGCGGCATCCCCCCACCCACTCCGATCACCTTCGGCGATCAGAGTATGCAGGAAATCCCGTTGAGAACGGGATTTCCTGCAGGGCTTCCCCGGTCGCCATGGCGACGGGGCGGGATGACGTCACCGACGTCATGGACGTCGGGACGTCACAGGGAATCCCGGGCCACCCCTCAGCGCTGCCTGGCCCTGATTGGCCAGGCTGCGCAAGGGGTCTGGAGGGGGGGGGGGCGCGACGTTGCGGATAGCGGCGGATCGGCGGCGAGCGGCGGCGATCGGGTGTTACAAGCAGCTAGCAAAGTGCTAGCTGCTTGTAACAAAAAAAAAATATGCAAATCGGCCCAGCGGGGCCTGAGAAATCCTCCTACGCAGGTTACCCCGAGCTGAGCTCGGGATAACCGGCAAGGAGGTTAAGGGGATCACCACCTGTAGTGGTCAAGTGGTTAAATGAACGCCTGTGCTTTGCAGATCACATATGCCTTTGGTTTCCCATTTGGGACACATCCTAGCTCCCTAGCTTTTCCAATTATGCATGTGCAAGTCAGAAGTCTGTGACCTATGGTAAAAAAAAAATGCTAATACACCAAAAAACGTACTGAAATGTCCCATAAGGGGGGTTCTTAACCTGCGCCACAATGCAGGCCGGTAGATGTCTGTGAAACTACATCTCCTGATGCATTGTGTCGAGCGCGTGCAGATGCCACTGGAAGTTGAAAATCCAGCAGCTGTGGTAGGTTTGCAAAGAAGATGGCAGATCCCCTAACAGTGTATCATGTCATGCTAACCTTCTTCTTCAAGTGCTTCGAACTGAAGATTGGTGATTCCACTCTGGTTATTCCATTGGTCTTCAGTCTCATTGCTCCATGGATCTTCATCATACTTCTGGAAGGTTTCCCTGCAGACACAAATGAACACAGTTACACTTCTCATGCATAAGACAGTAGGCAGCAAGAAGCTTTTCTGTTACCTTTCTTTTTTTATTTGCACTTTTTTATGATTACATGAAGTGCTATAGGCCTATTCAGTGATACTCTGTCCAGGATCAACTTCAAAAAATTAATTAGGGCTGACTTAGATGTTCTACAACGTTTACCAAAATTCTTTAGCATGCCACCTTCATCTGGTTCTTGCAAGTTAAACCTCAAACACGTATATGAGAACTGTTGCCTAGCAGGGATTAGGATTTGATCCCTCAGGTGACAGTATGGGGTCAAGGCTGTACAGATATGTCACTAGCCTCCAGGCTAGCAATGCATTCTGTTTTAATGCAGGTCGGAAAAATGGCCAGCGGAAAGGTGCAGCAGGAGCATCATAGAGTGAGCGGGGCGAATGGGGAAAACAAAGTCCTTGGCCAGCGCTCAGTCAAATTGATCAGCCATGCCAAGATAGATTGTGGACCACACTGACCACACACTAGATTCTCAGCAGAAGCGGTTATTGTCAGCCGACAATTTTAATCTTGCGTGTGTACAAAACTTTATATTAATAAGTCGATATGTGACTGCAGTTTCATTCAGCATTCACAGAAAGAGATTTTTTTTCTTGTTATATATCCAGAAAAAAAAAGGTCTTAGGCACCGATCACACCTAAAAATGAAAACGTTTTTGTGCGCTGTTTTCCCCCCCTCCCGGCGCTCCACTGCAGGCTGCGTTTTTTGTAAAAAGCGCTTTTCTAAGCGCTTTTTCAAAGCGATTTTGTAATTCACTTCCTGAAGCAAGTCAGCAAGTGAACTCTTTGACCCGGAAAATGCTTACATACAATGCATTTATTCTTAAAAACGCAAATGCAATCGCTGCACAAATCGATTTTGTGAGCGTTTTGCGTTTTTCCTATACCTTCCATTGCAGCAAAGACGCCTCAAAAATGGTACAGGCACCGCTTTGCTGGGCGGATCGGAAATGAATCGCTCAGCTGT
The DNA here is from genome assembly GCF_040937935.1 of Hyperolius riggenbachi. Taxonomy (NCBI): domain Eukaryota; kingdom Metazoa; phylum Chordata; class Amphibia; order Anura; family Hyperoliidae; genus Hyperolius; species Hyperolius riggenbachi. The sequence continues at coordinate 47,721,856 of NC_090648.1, forward strand.
GAACTCTTTCATAGGGAATGATTGCACAAGCGTTTTGTCGCCTGCGCTGGAAAAAAGGTGGAAAACGCCCCTAGTGTGAATGAGTCCTAACTGTGGGCACCGTCATGAATAGGAGCACTAATTTGGGAAGACTGTCTCCTTCTGGGTCAGTGAGAGGGACCCCACAAAGATTGTGGACTCAAACTGACTAGGGGCATAACTACAGTGAGGCAGCCCCCCAGAGCTACAAGGGGGCCCCAACTACTTCTTCACTCCCTCTGATTAAGGGGTTCACCCTTCAGTGCAGGTGTTTTGTGTTGTGAAGATGATAATGTCCACACTTGTTTTATGACCCTTGTAAGATGGGAACCAGGCTGTGAGGCTCACCAGGGGTTGGCAAAGGAAAGGGTGTGAACATTGGGCGGGAGGGGGGTGGCATCAAAGTTTTGCAGGCAAGCCCCATGATTTGTAGTTGAGCCCCTAAATGGACATGGGGAGACTGGTAACTATGAGGAACTGTGACGCATAAGTTTAACATATACAGTGCCCACCTTGTGCGTGCTTAAAGGGAACGTCCGAGGAATTTTTTTTTCAAGGCAGTCTTACCTTGTTCAGTAGCCCATGATTCACTCATCTGACCAGTGTGATCAGATTGCCCCCTGAACGGCCGTGTTAGGCTCAATTTCGGGACCTGGGTCGGTCAGGTTCCCCGAACCTGGAAGAGTGTGACCCCACGCAGGCACAGTTAAATTTCGCTGGTGTATTTGGAACGCAGGCGCTGACGTCTGGGGGAGTGTGGGCAGGGAGGAGACTAGAGGGGTGGGGGGGGGGGGGGCGGACATAAGGGGGAAATTACTCAATAAGAGGGAAGACATGACGCGCCCATGTTAGCGATCTGATTTACTGCGCAGGCACTGCCCAAAGTTAGAGGGAAGATTGTGCCTGCGCAATACAAATAAGAAAGTTTGAAATAACTTCCTGGGGCCAAAGTATTTTCGGGTCACAGGAAGATAACAGAGCGATTTACTCCCAAACAGCGGGAGTAAAAGGAAGTAAAAGGAAAACTGAGCATGCAGTTCAGTTTCACTCAGCAAGCTCCAGATAATCAGGTACTTTTAAGCAATCATATTGTCATCTCAGACATTCCCTTTTAAAGGAACTGCACCAGGATTTTTCTTTAAATAAACCTGCCCATAATCAGACCCTCACTTGTGGATTTCAAGAGGCATTGTCTTCCTGGGTCAATTGTTGGATAATGGACAGTTTGTTTCCTTCGCCCCAACTTGTTACTAATTTTTCCATGCCCCCCACATACCTGTTCAGGTATCTCCAGCTCCTACATGCATATAAAGCACAATTTGGGTCAACAACTATACTTGAGATACACGCTTCTGATATCCTTAACAATATAAAAAATGGCCAATCCAAACATATGATCGGGGATCTATACATGATCCTTCTACGACACAAAACGGATATATACAATGCTCCCTCTAGAAATAAATGGACTGAATGCGGTCTTACTAGAGAAGATGATGACTGGGATGACATACTCCACGTTGTTAGACTAGTCTCTCCATCTATTCGAGAAAGACTAACTCAGCTCTACATCCTCCATCAGACATATCTTACCCCTACCAGAGTTTCCAAATTCAAACACTCCACATCCCCAAATTGTCCCAAGTGCTCTCTCCCTTGTCCTACATTTTATCATTTAATACTGGAATGCCCTCCCATTAATCCCTTTTGGAAACAGATTGTCCAATTCTTGTATGATAAAATGGGATGCCCGGTACTCCTAGACCCAGGAATGTGCCTCCTGGGGCTCATAACTGATGAGGAATTGGACAAAAACACAAAGCTCTTTATCACTCAAACTCTCTTTCAAGTTCGTCAAGAGATTGCTCTCAAGTGGCTCTCTGCTGAAACTCCCACTTACCAAAGCTGGGTCTCAAGGATGAATCGTGCATTACCATACAAGAAACTGGTGTATCTGCACAGGAAAACACCCTCTAAGTTTAACTTGGTCTGGGACCGCTGGATTGAGAAATAAATGCTACTCCTCCCCTAACCCACTTCTGTGTAACTGCCTATAAAATGCATGTATCTCGAGACTTAATTTGTTCCCTGTCTTTTGAAACATAAATGTGTATGCTTTCCTTCATCTATGTTCATACCAATTGAAAAGTACTACACCAATGTCTCCATTTTCGCTCTACATCAATAGTTCTGAACATGTCTTTATTCTGTACACTGGTTTTCAATGTATATCATTTTTGCCTCCACCAGCAATGTTGTATATTTATCCGATTTTTCAATAAACTTGATCTTGAGTTTAAAAAAAACCCTCCCCATAAGGGAGATTCAAAATGTAATGTGCTGTGGGGGATCCTCACTATTTACCTACAGCGGTGCTGCTCCTCTGGTCCCTGGCCCATATGGGATATACCAGCTGCCTAATGTGGATCAGCTGCATCTCCTGAGTTTTCTAGCTCCCGGCAGTGGTGTAGTCCATGGGTGTGACTGCAGTGATCTTCTCGTATCCAAGGACTACATCTCACAGCATGCATTGCAGCATGCGTGTGCAAGAAAATGCCAAGAACTACAAAATTTGGCAGATGCGGCAGGTCTGTGGCAAAGATGGGACATCCCATACGGGATCGGGGACCAGAGGAGTAGTACCCCGTAGATGAGTAGTGAGGCTTGCCTTAACCCCTGCCTTCTTCCCCCCAACAGCACACTCCGTTATAAGCCTCTCTTATGTGAAGGTTCATTTTAAGAAAAAAACAATTCTGGTGCGGATTTGCCTTTAACCACTTCAGTACCAGCACCCTCTGCCCTCTTAACCACTTGCCGACCAAGTGATTTCCCATTGATCTGTGCTGGGTGGGCTTTTCAGCCCCCAGCACAGATCGTATTGCAGGCAGGGCGATCAGACTTCCCCCCTTTTTCCCCACTAGGGGGATGTCCTGCTGGGGGGGTCTGATCGACGCCGCTCTGCTGTGCCTTGCGGGTGGGGGGGCTCCTCAAAGCCTCCCTCCGCAGCACTATTCCCCCCTCCCTCTCCTTCCCTCCCTCTCCCTGGCTCTGTGGGCAGTACAGGACGGCGATATGTCCTGTATCGCCTCTGATAGGCTTCAGCCTATCAGACGGCAGCGATCCCCGGCCTATCAGAGGCCGGGGACCACCGATCTCCTTTATGGCACTGCTGCAGCTGCAGCGCCGTGCAGTGTAAACACCAGGGATTTCTTCCCCGCGCATTTACATTTCGCCTGCGAGCCGTAATCGGAGGCTCGCAGGCAGTTCACAGAGACACCCTCCGTGAACTGACATGGAACGGCCGCTCGAACGAGCGGCCGTTTCCATGGAAACCCGCAGACAACC